>NC_084503.1:38934004-39196504 GCF_024500385.1 Phyllopteryx taeniolatus
ATAATAATAAAATAAATAAAATAAATACATACATACATAAAACAGCACTCATTTTTGAGATTTTGTGACATTCTTAGAAATGTAATATCATTTAAACGTGAACTTAACATATTTTGCATACGCCAGGAACAAACGAAGGTTTTCATCTGTCACAACCACAGGAAATCTAAACCGAATGAATACAAATTCAAACATGGTAAAGGGATTTGCCAACAACTCCATTTGAAGATACCAAGCCTTACGCAAAACAACAACAACAACAAAAAACACACGCACACGAAAAAAAACCCGGGATTTTCGTGGAGCTCCGCTAAATTTGCGGGCCTGGAATCCAGCGGCAAAAAAAACGCCGGGCGTTTCTCGGGCCTGAGTAGCATGACTAACTGCTAAGCTATTTTTAGAACAGCCCGCGGGGCTAAGTCAAGTGCTCCTTGCTCCTGCCCGACGTTGCTGACTACCGAGTCAAGACATGGGCTTTTTACAAATACCCGTGTGCGTAGACCTGTACTTTTCAGCAAATGGAGCAATTTCAAATGGCCAAAGTTGAAGGAACCAGTGGCCGTTTCCTCCGTAACACTGACAAAATGGCGTCTGTAAGTTACGAGACGACGGCGGCTACGTTCACTTCGAAATTCACGTACCCCGTGTTTGGAGCCCCATAGCAAGTTAGGACACAGACATACTGTGGACATGACACCGTTTTAGACAGACGCTTTCCAGTGGCCACGTTAACAAACAGTGCAGTATGAACTTCGAAGTCGAAAGCGTCCTAAGAGTTCTCCGGAAGACTCGTACCATTAGCATGACAAATGCACATGTAAAACCCTTTAAATTGCTACTGCTGATAGCTAGACGCTTAGCCGACACAGACTTGACCATTTACTATCGACAAAAGCAATATAAACACACGGAGCTTTACTAGGATAGAGCCAGGGCGATTACGTCCACTTACCTTCGAAGAGGAACCCGACACTCTGACGAAGCAGCGCGAGCACCGGAGAGCACCCGGCGGTGCGTTCAGGGATCCTGGGAAACGGAAGCTTTCTTTTTCTTTCGGCCAGTTCTGCCATCTCTCTTGTAGTCACGTCCACTTTTACCTTCGAAGAGGAACCCGGCACTCTGACGAAGCAGCGCGAGCACCTGAGAGCACCCGGCGGTGCGTTCAGGGATCCTGGGAAACGGAAGCTTTCTTTTTCTTTCGGCCAGTTCTGCCATCTCTCTCGTCGTCGTGCGCATCCATTGTCACGATGCCCTCGTGAAGCAGGCTCAACATTTCAGAGTTATGGCTATCCGCTGGTTTATTTGTGGCATAGATGTGCGGCGTGTCCTTCGGCCACGGTCCCGGGAGGGCGAAAGCTGCGGCAAGCCGAGCTCCCTCTCGTTCTGGCAGTTCATCGGACGTTCCTTTGACGCGGAGTCGGCTCGGCGGTTTAATAAAAGGGACGTCATCTTTCTGCCTCGTGATTTCGGTCCGTGTGATCATTTCAGAGTTGTCGGGTCGGGTCGGGTCGGGTCGGGTCGTACGCACACCAAGGTCGGCGCTGTCTCACAGGCGCTAGCTGATAGAACTCTCCAACAGCGAGAACAGACGTTCCACCAAAAGGTGAATTCGTTCCTTGGATTTGCTTCAATCTTGCGCCCACATATGCAAAGAGATCTTTGGGCGCCACGGAAATCTCACGGGTAATGAGTATTTCAGCAACTGACAGCTCCGCTCCGACTCCGTCCAGGTCGTCGCCCGGGCCGCGCGCGGTACGGCGGTTGGAGGCTTCCCGGCAGCTCGAGTCGCCGATGCGCGGTCGATCCGGAAATGTCGAAGGCTCCCGTGCCGGCGAAGGCTGCGAGAAGAACCGTCCGTCTCTTTGGAAACGCCCGCTCCCTCGGCCGGTCGCGGCGCTCTGCGGAGGATTTTAGTTGCCCCCGCGCGGGTACATTGGATTTGACGAGACCTTCCGGTCCCAGCGCCACCGTGGGTGTCACAGAAGAAAGGCCGTGGCGTTAAGTTATACGCGCGTCGTGCGCACCGACCTCCGACCTCGCGAAAGACGCACGCTTTGCTTTCGCTCGAGGTTCCGATACACGCGGCGGAACACCGACGCCGGCGGCTTCTCTCACGATTGACGCTTCCGTGGCTTCGGACCGGTCGTCGTGGGCCGGTCCCTTTTCCCGCCCGTTGTCGTCGGGTTCATCTCGCCCGTCGATTTCCTCCATGCTTTCCAGTCTTTGTAAATTCCCTCTCAGGAGCCGGGCGGCACCGTTCGTTTTAGGGCGATTCCACCTTCCTCCACCTCTCGCACGGCACCGCCAAGGTCTTTTCTGCGCTTCTCGTACCTTTCTTCGTTCCCGTTGACGTCGTCGGCCCCGGCCTCGAGGTATTCAGCGTGCGCTAACCGTACGCGAGCGTGATCGCGGAGCTTCCGGTACGTCGGCGAGCGTCGGGATTCCGACTTGACGGTCAGCGCGATGAGGCCGGCGCAGCTTGAGCGATGCCCCGTAAAAATTCCTCTGGATTTTTGCGCTGTGAGAATTTGCAGTCTTTGACGACTGCCCGTTTCCCTGTTCTTCTGAGGACAAAAGCCCGTGTCGATCAGCGGCGCCAAAACATTTTTGCCTTTCGCTCGACGTGCACGATTCCGCACGTCGACGCGAAATCCGCTCAGCGCATCGCTCCCGATTCACGCGCTTCGGGTCCGGATTTATATTTTTCCCGGCAGGCCAGCCGTCCGCACTTGAACGGACTCCTGCGTTTTGCCCTCAAGGAGTGAGAGAGGATAACTCGTTTTCAAAGCATTGTCACTCGTTTACACAAATAGCACGCTGCGAGAGCACTGCTTCATATGCCGTCGGCAAGCCCTCATTTCCTCGGCGACGCGCCGTGCGGCGTCACCGGATACGGACGCCCTCGTCGTCTCGGCATGATCGTCGTCCGCCGCTCCCGGAGCAAGCGGTGCGCATGGCGCCATCTCGTGGTCGCGGGCAGGGACAGCAACGGGTCCAAAACAAAGCGGCGGCGGCGGCGGCTCACGCTGGGCAAGCGGGACTTGTACCCAAACTTGTGAGACGCTCCATCACCTTACCGATCAGATCATTTAAAGCTGTGAAAAGAAACAGGACAGCCGTACCACGGGGGAACAGGAAGCCCGTCGCGTCCTCTGGAGTGGGGATCCAAAAAGCCGTACCTTCCTCGGTGGTCTCGGAAAACAGCGATGTACAATTGGACCGGTGACAAGAACTTGCAAAATTTCCCTCTGAAATCAAGCACTCGAGTCTGTTGCGGAGGTTCTGGGACTCAAATGAAGCAGTACAACCACCATACGTCGATTTGACACATTTATTCACACGTATGGTTTTTTGGCGAAACCATGAACCATCGCCGGAATTTCATCCGTTGCCAAATGACTGTCCGTGTTATCGTCCTCGGGCCTTCAAAACAGCCGAAGTACACGAAGAGAGTTCACTGCCGCGGTTGAGAACGAGATCTCGATCAGCGCCGGTCGAGTGATGCAACTTCCTGCGGGAAAGCCAGAAATGTCACGGAATTAGCGGCACACCGACAGAAATGTCACGGAATTAGCGGAACACCGACTCTTTCTGGAAGCGCCGTATCTTGGACGGGCTCGACGACGAGACGCCGACACGTACGTCACCCGATCGTGTCGCAGAAGAGCTTTTCCCTCGACAGGTCCGTCAGTCATCGGGTCTCCGACAGGTGCGGCTCTCCGAAGACGGGGCGAGGAAATCGGGACCCCGACACTGGCGCAGTTCTCGAGGCGTGCGGCAGCCGCGGCACGGAAATCCTTGCTTTCAAATGGCGCAAAGGCACGGAAATCGTCGCTTGCAACTGCGGCGGGCAAATTGCGCGCACCGAAGTGCGCGGCAGTGGCATAGAAATCACCAGAGGATGCAACAGGTGCCCGGGAGTGGTTTTGAGCACGCTTCTCCCAGTTCATCTTTGCGGTCAGCAAGAGGTCGTCTTCTGCGGAAAAAGAAAAGTATGAATGACAAAAAAATAGGACAAACAAATACAACTTGCCAAGATTTCTTATAAATCAAAGGTCCAAGGTTTATTTGATTGTGACGACAGACAGACAGACAGACAGACAGACAGACCGGGCGCATTGCTGTTTTGGCACAGGTGCAAATTCTCAACACATGTTCAAAGGAGGCTTATTAAATGGGAGGTAAAATACAACAGGGGAGAATACGGGTATATCAAGTAGCCCACCCATGCGTCAGTCAGCCCCTTCAAATTATTTTGGCACTGCCGCTATGCATATCGACTTGACTGCATCGACGAGATGCATTTCGGTTGTCAACGATTCCGATCCCGTTACTCCAAAACGTCCCCATTGTGAGTAAGAAAAAGCAACGCGTGACTTTTCCCGGGTAAGTCGTCAAGACCGCAGTTACTTCTCCAAAACGAGAAGAGTTACTTTTGAGTCATCCGTATTTCTCGCCAAGAGATTCGCACAAAAAGCTGTCCAGCTGTTCCAAAACATTGTACCGATCGTGCAGACTGCTCAACATTTCAAACACAACGAAGCGACGGGGAGGCGATTTCATACAATCCAGAGTGACAGTACCGTAAAAGTGCCGAGAAACGCCCCATTTCACTATCGGCACACTATTTTTTATTTTCCTTTGTAAAAAGTCCATTGAATTGTAACTTTTTCACTTACGCATGAAGGAAACAGTTTTACTGACATGTTAAGCGTGCAAGGTATTGTGGATTTATTATTCCTACCGAAACGCGTGGTCATAAATCGTCATACAATAAGGACTGACTCGCAATACTCGCCTTAAATAATCATTACAATGAAAAGTGAGAACGTGACGACTTCGTCGTAGTCCGGAGTGTGAGCTGGTTGAACACGCTGCATGCCTGGTGTGATACGAGTGCTCTTGTGGCCGGCAGAAAGTGACGCGGCAGGCCAGATCTGGCCCCCGGGCCTTGAGTTTGACACCTGTGATATAATGGTTTAAAAAATAAATAATAATAATAAAAAAATAAATAAATAAACAAAAAAAAAAAGTTAAATAAATAAAATCTATAAAGTTCTTCAGAAATCAGGGAGTCCAAACACACCTCACACCTGGGCGATGGTTTGTGCTCTGCAGAGAGAGAGAGAGAGAGAGAGAGCGGGAGAGAGAGAGAGAGAGAGAGAGAGAGAGAGAGAGAGAGAGAAAAAGCATTTAATTCATACATTTATGTGAACATTTCTAAACAGTGGATTTTACAGTTACAACTATTGAATTCGGAATCTTCAAGTGTGCAAGTCAGTCGAATTGTACAAGCCTGAACTGGAACTTAAGATATCTGCTTCTCACGTAAAACACAACGTGTACGGTTGGATTTTCTTGTATGTTTGCAAACCAACAATACGATAGCCACATAGCAACAATAGCATCGGAACCGGAGGACGATAATGTTTACGACCCAAGATGTCTTCATTATCTCAGAGGGGAGCAGTTTGGTTATTGTACCTTCTACCTCCAAAAATACTCAGGACGAGACTTTACACCGATTTTTATCGGCCCGGCCGATCGGCGTCGGACGATATTGAGCATTTTATGCCGAACGGCCGATCGTCTTTAAGGTCATAATTCGCCGATCCGAAAAGACATTAACTCTGCGTCGCCGCGCGCACGGTATATTTGAATCCATAGGCTAGTTTATTTTAGCCTCGTCGCATGTCTTTTGACGTAGTACTGTGAATATCTGACGGCCAATGAAAAAAAAAAAAAAATTATAATAATAAAATTAATAAAATAAATACATACATACATAAAACAGCACTCATTTTTGAGATTTTGTGACATTCTTAGAAATGTAATATCATTTAAACGTGAACTTAACATATTTTGCATACGCCAGGAACAAACGAAGGTTTTCATCTGTCACAACCACAGGAAATCTAAACCGAATGAATACAAATTCAAACATGGTAAAGGGATTTGCCAACAACTCCATTTGAAGATACCAAGCCTTACGCAAAACAACAACAACAACAAAAAACACACGCACACGAAAAAAAACCCGGGATTTTCGTGGAGCTCCGCTAAATTTGCGGGCCTGGAATCCAGCGGCAAAAAAAAACGCCGGGCGTTTCTCGGGCCTGAGTAGCATGACTAACTGCTAAGCTATTTTTAGAACAGCCCGCGGGGCTAAGTCAAGTGCTCCTTGCTCCTGCCCGACGTTGCTGACTACCGAGTCAAGAGATGGGCTTTTTACAAATACCCGTGTGCGTAGACCTGTACTTTTCAGCAAATGGAGCAATTTCAAATGGCCAAAGTTGAAGGAACCAGTGGCCGTTTCCTCCGTAACACTGACAAAATGGCGTCTGTAAGTTACGAGACGACGGCGGCTACGTTCACTTCGAAATTCACGTACCCCGTGTTTGGAGCCCCATAGCAAGTTAGGACACAGACATACTGTGGACATGACACCGTTTTAGACAGACGCTTTCCAGTGGCCACGTTAACAAACAGTGCAGTATGAACTTCGAAGTCGAAAGCGTCCTAAGAGTTCTCCGGAAGACTCGTACCATTAGCATGACAAATGCACATGTAAAACCCTTTAAATTGCTACTGCTGATAGCTAGACGCTTAGCCGACACAGACTTGACCATTTACTATCGACAAAAGCAATATAAACACACGGAGCTTTACTAGGATAGAGCCAGGGCGATTACGTCCACTTACCTTCGAAGAGGAACCCGACACTCTGACGAAGCAGCGCGAGCACCGGAGAGCACCCGGCGGTGCGTTCAGGGATCCTGGGAAACGGAAGCTTTCTTTTTCTTTCGGCCAGTTCTGCCATCTCTCTTGTAGTCACGTCCACTTTTACCTTCGAAGAGGAACCCGGCACTCTGACGAAGCAGCGCGAGCACCTGAGAGCACCCGGCGGTGCGTTCAGGGATCCTGGGAAACGGAAGCTTTCTTTTTCTTTCGGCCAGTTCTGCCATCTCTCTTGTAGTCACGTCCACTTTTACCTTCGAAGAGGAACCCGGCACTCTGACGAAGCAGCGCGAGCACCTGAGAGCACCCGGCGGTGCGTTCAGGGATCCTGGGAAACGGAAGCTTTCTTTTTCTTTCGGCCAGTTCTGCCATCTCTCTCGTCGTCGTGCGCATCCATTGTCACGATGCCCTCGTGAAGCAGGCTCAACATTTCAGAGTTATGGCTATCCGCTGGTTTATTTGTGGCATAGATGTGCGGCGTGTCCTTCGGCCACGGTCCCGGGAGGGCGAAAGCTGCGGCAAGCCGAGCTCCCTCTCGTTCTGGCAGTTCATCGGACGTTCCTTTGACGCGGAGTCGGCTCGGCGGTTTAATAAAAGGGACGTCATCTTTCTGCCTCGTGATTTCGGTCCGTGTGATCATTTCAGAGTTGTCGGGTCGGGTCGGGTCGGGTCGGGTCGTACGCACACCAAGGTCGGCGCTGTCTCACAGGCGCTAGCTGATAGAACTCTCCAACAGCGAGAACAGACGTTCCACCAAAAGGTGAATTCGTTCCTTGGATTTGCTTCAATCTTGCGCCCACATATGCAAAGAGATCTTTGGGCGCCACGGAAATCTCACGGGTAATGAGTATTTCAGCAACTGACAGCTCCGCTCCGACTCCGTCCAGGTCGTCGCCCGGGCCGCGCGCGGTACGGCGGTTGGAGGCTTCCCGGCAGCTCGAGTCGCCGATGCGCGGTCGATCCGGAAATGTCGAAGGCTCCCGTGCCGGCGAAGGCTGCGAGAAGAACCGTCCGTCTCTTTGGAAACGCCCGCTCCCTCGGCCGGTCGCGGCGCTCTGCGGAGGATTTTAGTTGCCCCCGCGCGGGTACATTGGATTTGACGAGACCTTCCGGTCCCAGCGCCACCGTGGGTGTCACAGAAGAAAGGCCGTGGCGTTAAGTTATACGCGCGTCGTGCGCACCGACCTCCGACCTCGCGAAAGACGCACGCTTTGCTTTCGCTCGAGGTTCCGATACACGCGGCGGAACACCGACGCCGGCGGCTTCTCTCACGATTGACGCTTCCGTGGCTTCGGACCGGTCGTCGTGGGCCGGTCCCTTTTCCCGCCCGTTGTCGTCGGGTTCATCTCGCCCGTCGATTTCCTCCATGCTTTCCAGTCTTTGTAAATTCCCTCTCAGGAGCCGGGCGGCACCGTTCGTTTTAGGGCGATTCCACCTTCCTCCACCTCTCGCACGGCACCGCCAAGGTCTTTTCTGCGCTTCTCGTACCTTTCTTCGTTCCCGTTGACGTCGTCGGCCCCGGCCTCGAGGTATTCAGCGTGCGCTAACCGTACGCGAGCGTGATCGCGGAGCTTCCGGTACGTCGGCGAGCGTCGGGATTCCGACTTGACGGTCAGCGCGATGAGGCCGGCGCAGCTTGAGCGATGCCCCGTAAAAATTCCTCTGGATTTTTGCGCTGTGAGAATTTGCAGTCTTTGACGACTGCCCGTTTCCCTGTTCTTCTGAGGACAAAAGCCCGTGTCGATCAGCGGCGCCAAAACATTTTTGCCTTTCGCTCGACGTGCACGATTCCGCACGTCGACGCGAAATCCGCTCAGCGCATCGCTCCCGATTCACGCGCTTCGGGTCCGGATTTATATTTTTCCCGGCAGGCCAGCCGTCCGCACTTGAACGGACTCCTGCGTTTTGCCCTCAAGGAGTGAGAGAGGATAACTCGTTTTCAAAGCATTGTCACTCGTTTACACAAATAGCACGCTGCGAGAGCACTGCTTCATATGCCGTCGGCAAGCCCTCATTTCCTCGGCGACGCGCCGTGCGGCGTCACCGGATACGGACGCCCTCGTCGTCTCGGCATGATCGTCGTCCGCCGCTCCCGGAGCAAGCGGTGCGCATGGCGCCATCTCGTGGTCGCGGGCAGGGACAGCAACGGGTCCAAAACAAAGCGGCGGCGGCGGCGGCTCACGCTGGGCAAGCGGGACTTGTACCCAAACTTGTGAGACGCTCCATCACCTTACCGATCAGATCATTTAAAGCTGTGAAAAGAAACAGGACAGCCGTACCACGGGGGAACAGGAAGCCCGTCGCGTCCTCTGGAGTGGGGATCCAAAAAGCCGTACCTTCCTCGGTGGTCTCGGAAAACAGCGATGTACAATTGGACCGGTGACAAGAACTTGCAAAATTTCCCTCTGAAATCAAGCACTCGAGTCTGTTGCGGAGGTTCTGGGACTCAAATGAAGCAGTACAACCACCATACGTCGATTTGACACATTTATTCACACGTATGGTTTTTGGCGAAACCATGAACCATCGCCGGAATTTCATCCGTTGCCAAATGACTGTCCGTGTTATCGTCCTCGGGCCTTCAAAACAGCCGAAGTACACGAAGAGAGTTCACTGCCGCGGTTGAGAACGAGATCTCGATCAGCGCCGGTCGAGTGATGCAACTTCCTGCGGGAAAGCCAGAAATGTCACGGAATTAGCGGCACACCGACAGAAATGTCACGGAATTAGCGGAACACCGACTCTTTCTGGAAGCGCCGTATCTTGGACGGGCTCGACGACGAGACGCCGACACGTACGTCACCCGATCGTGTCGCAGAAGAGCTTTTCCCTCGACAGGTCCGTCAGTCATCGGGTCTCCGACAGGTGCGGCTCTCCGAAGACGGGGCGAGGAAATCGGGACCCCGACACTGGCGCAGTTCTCGAGGCGTGCGGCAGCCGCGGCACGGAAATCCTTGCTTTCAAATGGCGCAAAGGCACGGAAATCGTCGCTTGCAACTGCGGCGGGCAAATTGCGCGCACCGAAGTGCGCGGCAGTGGCATAGAAATCACCAGAGGATGCAACAGGTGCCCGGGAGTGGTTTTGAGCACGCTTCTCCCAGTTCATCTTTGCGGTCAGCAAGAGGTCGTCTTCTGCGGAAAAAGAAAAGTATGAATGACAAAAAAATAGGACAAACAAATACAACTTGCCAAGATTTCTTATAAATCAAAGGTCCAAGGTTTATTTGATTGTGACGACAGACAGACAGACAGACAGACAGACAGACAGACCGGGCGCATTGCTGTTTTGGCACAGGTGCAAATTCTCAACACATGTTCAAAGGAGGCTTATTAAATGGGAGGTAAAATACAACAGGGGAGAATACGGGTATATCAAGTAGCCCACCCATGCGTCAGTCAGCCCCTTCAAATTATTTTGGCACTGCCGCTATGCATATCGACTTGACTGCATCGACGAGATGCATTTCGGTTGTCAACGATTCCGATCCCGTTACTCCAAAACGTCCCCATTGTGAGTAAGAAAAAGCAACGCGTGACTTTTCCCGGGTAAGTCGTCAAGACCGCAGTTACTTCTCCAAAACGAGAAGAGTTACTTTTGAGTCATCCGTATTTCTCGCCAAGAGATTCGCACAAAAAGCTGTCCAGCTGTTCCAAAACATTGTACCGATCGTGCAGACTGCTCAACATTTCAAACACAACGAAGCGACGGGGAGGCGATTTCATACAATCCAGAGTGACAGTACCGTAAAAGTGCCGAGAAACGCCCCATTTCACTATCGGCACACTATTTTTTATTTTCCTTTGTAAAAAGTCCATTGAATTGTAACTTTTTCACTTACGCATGAAGGAAACAGTTTTACTGACATGTTAAGCGTGCAAGGTATTGTGGATTTATTATTCCTACCGAAACGCGTGGTCATAAATCGTCATACAATAAGGACTGACTCGCAATACTCGCCTTAAATAATCATTACAATGAAAAGTGAGAACGTGACGACTTCGTCGTAGTCCGGAGTGTGAGCTGGTTGAACACGCTGCATGCCTGGTGTGATACGAGTGCTCTTGTGGCCGGCAGAAAGTGACGCGGCAGGCCAGATCTGGCCCCCGGGCCTTGAGTTTGACACCTGTGATATAATGGTTTAAAAAATAAATAAATAAATAAAAAAAAAAAAAAAATAAACAAAAAAAAAAAGTTAAATAAATAAAATCTATAAAGTTCTTCAGAAATCAGGGAGTCCAAACACACCTCACACCTGGGCGATGGTTTGTGCTCTGCAGAGAGAGAGAGAGAGAGAGAGAGCGGGAGAGAGAGAGAGAGAGAGAGAGAGAGAGAGAGAGAGAGAGAAAAAGCATTTAATTCATACATTTATGTGAACATTTCTAAACAGTGGATTTTACAGTTACAACTATTGAATTCGGAATCTTCAAGTGTGCAAGTCAGTCGAATTGTACAAGCCTGAACTGGAACTTAAGATATCTGCTTCTCACGTAAAACACAACGTGTACGGTTGGATTTTCTTGTATGTTTGCAAACCAACAATACGATAGCCACATAGCAACAATAGCATCGGAACCGGAGGACGATAATGTTTACGACCCAAGATGTCTTCATTATCTCAGAGGGGAGCAGTTTGGTTATTGTACCTTCTACCTCCAAAAATACTCAGGACGAGACTTTACACCGATTTTTATCGGCCCGGCCGATCGGCGTCGGACGATATTGAGCATTTTATGCCGAACGGCCGATCGTCTTTAAGGTCATAATTCGCCGATCCGAAAAGACATTAACTCTGCGTCGCCGCGCGCACGGTATATTTGAATCCATAGGCTAGTTTATTTTAGCCTCGTCGCATGTCTTTTGACGTAGTACTGTGAATATCTGACGGCCAATGAAGTTATAAAAAAAAAAAATAATAATAATAAAATAAATAAAATAAATACATACATACATAAAACAGCACTCATTTTTGAGATTTTGTGACATTCTTAGAAATGTAATATCATTTAAACGTGAACTTAACATATTTTGCATACGCCAGGAACAAACGAAGGTTTTCATCTGTCACAACCACAGGAAATCTAAACCGAATGAATACAAATTCAAACATGGTAAAGGGATTTGCCAACAACTCCATTTGAAGATACCAAGCCTTACGCAAAACAACAACAACAACAAAAAACACACGCACACGAAAAAAAACCCGGGATTTTCGTGGAGCTCCGCTAAATTTGCGGGCCTGGAATCCAGCGGCAAAAAAAACGCCGGGCGTTTCTCGGGCCTGAGTAGCATGACTAACTGCTAAGCTATTTTTAGAACAGCCCGCGGGGCTAAGTCAAGTGCTCCTTGCTCCTGCCCGACGTTGCTGACTACCGAGTCAAGACATGGGCTTTTTACAAATACCCGTGTGCGTAGACCTGTACTTTTCAGCAAATGGAGCAATTTCAAATGGCCAAAGTTGAAGGAACCAGTGGCCGTTTCCTCCGTAACACTGACAAAATGGCGTCTGTAAGTTACGAGACGACGGCGGCTACGTTCACTTCGAAATTCACGTACCCCGTGTTTGGAGCCCCATAGCAAGTTAGGACACAGACATACTGTGGACATGACACCGTTTTAGACAGACGCTTTCCAGTGGCCACGTTAACAAACAGTGCAGTATGAACTTCGAAGTCGAAAGCGTCCTAAGAGTTCTCCGGAAGACTCGTACCATTAGCATGACAAATGCACATGTAAAACCCTTTAAATTGCTACTGCTGATAGCTAGACGCTTAGCCGACACAGACTTGACCATTTACTATCGACAAAAGCAATATAAACACACGGAGCTTTACTAGGATAGAGCCAGGGCGATTACGTCCACTTACCTTCGAAGAGGAACCCGACACTCTGACGAAGCAGCGCGAGCACCGGAGAGCACCCGGCGGTGCGTTCAGGGATCCTGGGAAACGGAAGCTTTCTTTTTCTTTCGGCCAGTTCTGCCATCTCTCTTGTAGTCACGTCCACTTTTACCTTCGAAGAGGAACCCGGCACTCTGACGAAGCAGCGCGAGCACCTGAGAGCACCCGGCGGTGCGTTCAGGGATCCTGGGAAACGGAAGCTTTCTTTTTCTTTCGGCCAGTTCTGCCATCTCTCTCGTCGTCGTGCGCATCCATTGTCACGATGCCCTCGTGAAGCAGGCTCAACATTTCAGAGTTATGGCTATCCGCTGGTTTATTTGTGGCATAGATGTGCGGCGTGTCCTTCGGCCACGGTCCCGGGAGGGCGAAAGCTGCGGCAAGCCGAGCTCCCTCTCGTTCTGGCAGTTCATCGGACGTTCCTTTGACGCGGAGTCGGCTCGGCGGTTTAATAAAAGGGACGTCATCTTTCTGCCTCGTGATTTCGGTCCGTGTGATCATTTCAGAGTTGTCGGGTCGGGTCGGGTCGGGTCGGGTCGGGTCGTACGCACACCAAGGTCGGCGCTGTCTCACAGGCGCTAGCTGATAGAACTCTCCAACAGCGAGAACAGACGTTCCACCAAAAGGTGAATTCGTTCCTTGGATTTGCTTCAATCTTGCGCCCACATATGCAAAGAGATCTTTGGGCGCCACGGAAATCTCACGGGTAATGAGTATTTCAGCAACTGACAGCTCCGCTCCGACTCCGTCCAGGTCGTCGCCCGGGCCGCGCGCGGTACGGCGGTTGGAGGCTTCCCGGCAGCTCGAGTCGCCGATGCGCGGTCGATCCGGAAATGTCGAAGGCTCCCGTGCCGGCGAAGGCTGCGAGAAGAACCGTCCGTCTCTTTGGAAACGCCCGCTCCCTCGGCCGGTCGCGGCGCTCTGCGGAGGATTTTAGTTGCCCCCGCGCGGGTACATTGGATTTGACGAGACCTTCCGGTCCCAGCGCCACCGTGGGTGTCACAGAAGAAAGGCCGTGGCGTTAAGTTATACGCGCGTCGTGCGCACCGACCTCCGACCTCGCGAAAGACGCACGCTTTGCTTTCGCTCGAGGTTCCGATACACGCGGCGGAACACCGACGCCGGCGGCTTCTCTCACGATTGACGTTTCCGTGGCTTCGGACCGGTCGTCGTGGGCCGGTCCCTTTTCCCGCCCGTTGTCGTCGGGTTCATCTCGCCCGTCGATTTCCTCCATGCTTTCCAGTCTTTGTAAATTCCCTCTCAGGAGCCGGGCGGCACCGTTCGTTTTAGGGCGATTCCACCTTCCTCCACCTCTCGCACGGCACCGCCAAGGTCTTTTCTGCGCTTCTCGTACCTTTCTTCGTTCCCGTTGACGTCGTCGGCCCCGGCCTCGAGGTATTCAGCGTGCGCTAACCGTACGCGAGCGTGATCGCGGAGCTTCCGGTACGTCGGCGAGCGTCGGGATTCCGACTTGACGGTCAGCGCGATGAGGCCGGCGCAGCTTGAGCGATGCCCCGTAAAAATTCCTCTGGATTTTTGCGCTGTGAGAATTTGCAGTCTTTGACGACTGCCCGTTTCCCTGTTCTTCTGAGGACAAAAGCCCGTGTCGATCAGCGGCGCCAAAACATTTTTGCCTTTCGCTCGACGTGCACGATTCCGCACGTCGACGCGAAATCCGCTCAGCGCATCGCTCCCGATTCACGCGCTTCGGGTCCGGATTTATATTTTTCCCGGCAGGCCAGCCGTCCGCACTTGAACGGACTCCTGCGTTTTGCCCTCAAGGAGTGAGAGAGGATAACTCGTTTTCAAAGCATTGTCACTCGTTTACACAAATAGCACGCTGCGAGAGCACTGCTTCATATGCCGTCGGCAAGCCCTCATTTCCTCGGCGACGCGCCGTGCGGCGTCACCGGATACGGACGCCCTCGTCGTCTCGGCATGATCGTCGTCCGCCGCTCCCGGAGCAAGCGGTGCGCATGGCGCCATCTCGTGGTCGCGGGCAGGGACAGCAACGGGTCCAAAACAAAGCGGCGGCGGCGGCGGCTCACGCTGGGCAAGCGGGACTTGTACCCAAACTTGTGAGACGCTCCATCACCTTACCGATCAGATCATTTAAAGCTGTGAAAAGAAACAGGACAGCCGTACCACGGGGGAACAGGAAGCCCGTCGCGTCCTCTGGAGTGGGGATCCAAAAAGCCGTACCTTCCTCGGTGGTCTCGGAAAACAGCGATGTACAATTGGACCGGTGACAAGAACTTGCAAAATTTCCCTCTGAAATCAAGCACTCGAGTCTGTTGCGGAGGTTCTGGGACTCAAATGAAGCAGTACAACCACCATACGTCGATTTGACACATTTATTCACACGTATGGTTTTTTGGCGAAACCATGAACCATCGCCGGAATTTCATCCGTTGCCAAATGACTGTCCGTGTTATCGTCCTCGGGCCTTCAAAACAGCCGAAGTACACGAAGAGAGTTCACTGCCGCGGTTGAGAACGAGATCTCGATCAGCGCCGGTCGAGTGATGCAACTTCCTGCGGGAAAGCCAGAAATGTCACGGAATTAGCGGCACACCGACAGAAATGTCACGGAATTAGCGGAACACCGACTCTTTCTGGAAGCGCCGTATCTTGGACGGGCTCGACGACGAGACGCCGACACGTACGTCACCCGATCGTGTCGCAGAAGAGCTTTTCCCTCGACAGGTTCGTCAGTCATCGGGTCTCCGACAGGTGCGGCTCTCCGAAGACGGGGCGAGGAAATCGGGACCCCGACACTGGCGCAGTTCTCGAGGCGTGCGGCAGCCGCGGCACGGAAATCCTTGCTTTCAAATGGCGCAAAGGCACGGAAATCGTCGCTTGCAACTGCGGCGGGCAAATTGCGCGCACCGAAGTGCGCGGCAGTGGCATAGAAATCACCAGAGGATGCAACAGGTGCCTGGGAGTGGTTTTGAGCACGCTTCTCCCAGTTCATCTTTGCGAGCCTGACATCTCTTGCCCCCCCCCCCCTTTTTTATGTATTTATTTTTTTAAATATATCTTGAGAGGTGAAAGATAGATGGAAGGCAGAGACAAAAGACAGAGCAGCGACAAGAGTTGGATTGAGGGGTCAGCAAGAGGTCGTCTTCTGCGGAAAAAGAAAAGTATGAATGACAAAAAATAGGACAAACAAATACAACTTGCCAAGATTTCTTATAAATCAAAGGTGCAAGGTTTATTTGATTGTGACGACAGACAGACAGACAGACAGACAGACAGACCGGGCGCATTGCTGTTTTGGCACAGGTGCAAATTCTCAACACATGTTCAAAGGAGGCTTATTAAATGGGAGGTAAAATACAACAGGGGAGAATACGGGTATATCAAGTAGCCCACCCATGCGTCAGTCAGCCCCTTCAAATTATTTTGGCACTGCCGCTATGCATATCGACTTGACTGCATCGACGAGATGCATTTCGGTTGTCAACGATTCCGATCCCGTTACTCCAAAACGTCCCCATTGTGAGTAAGAAAAAGCAACGCGTGACTTTTCCCGGGTAAGTCGTCAAGACCGCAGTTACTTCTCCAAAACGAGAAGAGTTACTTTTGAGTCATCCGTATTTCTCGCCAAGAGATTCGCACAAAAAGCTGTCCAGCTGTTCCAAAACATTGTACCGATCGTGCAGACTGCTCAACATTTCAAACACAACGAAGCGACGGGGAGGCGATTTCATACAATCCAGAGTGACAGTACCGTAAAAGTGCCGAGAAACGCCCCATTTCACTATCGGCACACTATTTTTTATTTTCCTTTGTAAAAAGTCCATTGAATTGTAACTTTTTCACTTACGCATGAAGGAAACAGTTTTACTGACATGTTAAGCGTGCAAGGTATTGTGGATTTATTATTCCTACCGAAACGCGTGGTCATAAATCGTCATACAATAAGGACTGACTCGCAATACTCGCCTTAAATAATCATTACAATGAAAAGTGAGAACGTGACGACTTCGTCGTAGTCCGGAGTGTGAGCTGGTTGAACACGCTGCATGCCTGGTGTGATACGAGTGCTCTTGTGGCCGGCAGAAAGTGACGCGGCAGGCCAGATCTGGCCCCCGGGCCTTGAGTTTGACACCTGTGATATAATGGTTTAAAAAATAAATAAATAAATAAATAAATAAAAAAATAAACAAAAAAAAAAAGTTAAATAAATAAAATCTATAAAGTTCTTCAGAAATCAGGGAGTCCAAACACACCTCACACCTGGGCGATGGTTTGTGCTCTGCAGAGAGAGAGAGAGAGAGAGAGAGCGGGAGAGAGAGAGAGAGAGAGAGAGAGAGAGAGAGAGAGAGAGAGAAAAAGCATTTAATTCATACATTTATGTGAACATTTCTAAACAGTGGATTTTACAGTTACAACTATTGAATTCGGAATCTTCAAGTGTGCAAGTCAGTCGAATTGTACAAGCCTGAACTGGAACTTAAGATATCTGCTTCTCACGTAAAACACAACGTGTACGGTTGGATTTTCTTGTATGTTTGCAAACCAACAATACGATAGCCACATAGCAACAATAGCATCGGAACCGGAGGACGATAATGTTTACGACCCAAGATGTCTTCATTATCTCAGAGGGGAGCAGTTTGGTTATTGTACCTTCTACCTCCAAAAATACTCAGGACGAGACTTTACACCGATTTTTATCGGCCCGGCCGATCGGCGTCGGACGATATTGAGCATTTTATGCCGAACGGCCGATCGTCTTTAAGGTCATAATTCGCCGATCCGAAAAGACATTAACTCTGCGTCGCCGCGCGCACGGTATATTTGAATCCATAGGCTAGTTTATTTTAGCCTCGTCGCATGTCTTTTGACGTAGTACTGTGAATATCTGACGGCCAATGAAGTTATAAAAAAAAATAATAATAAAATAAATAAAATAAATACATACATACATAAAACAGCACTCATTTTTGAGATTTTGTGACATTCTTAGAAATGTAATATCATTTAAACGTGAACTTAACATATTTTGCATACGCCAGGAACAAACGAAGGTTTTCATCTGTCACAACCACAGGAAATCTAAACCGAATGAATACAAATTCAAACATGGTAAAGGGATTTGCCAACAACTCCATTTGAAGATACCAAGCCTTACGCAAAACAACAACAACAACAAAAAACACACGCACACGAAAAAAAACCCGGGATTTTCGTGGAGCTCCGCTAAATTTGCGGGCCTGGAATCCAGCGGCAAAAAAAAACGCCGGGCGTTTCTCGGGCCTGAGTAGCATGACTAACTGCTAAGCTATTTTTAGAACAGCCCGCGGGGCTAAGTCAAGTGCTCCTTGCTCCTGCCCGACGTTGCTGACTACCGAGTCAAGAGATGGGCTTTTTACAAATACCCGTGTGCGTAGACCTGTACTTTTCAGCAAATGGAGCAATTTCAAATGGCCAAAGTTGAAGGAACCAGTGGCCGTTTCCTCCGTAACACTGACAAAATGGCGTCTGTAAGTTACGAGACGACGGCGGCTACGTTCACTTCGAAATTCACGTACCCCGTGTTTGGAGCCCCATAGCAAGTTAGGACACAGACATACTGTGGACATGACACCGTTTTAGACAGACGCTTTCCAGTGGCCACGTTAACAAACAGTGCAGTATGAACTTCGAAGTCGAAAGCGTCCTAAGAGTTCTCCGGAAGACTCGTACCATTAGCATGACAAATGCACATGTAAAACCCTTTAAATTGCTACTGCTGATAGCTAGACGCTTAGCCGACACAGACTTGACCATTTACTATCGACAAAAGCAATATAAACACACGGAGCTTTACTAGGATAGAGCCAGGGCGATTACGTCCACTTACCTTCGAAGAGGAACCCGACACTCTGACGAAGCAGCGCGAGCACCGGAGAGCACCCGGCGGTGCGTTCAGGGATCCTGGGAAACGGAAGCTTTCTTTTTCTTTCGGCCAGTTCTGCCATCTCTCTTGTAGTCACGTCCACTTTTACCTTCGAAGAGGAACCCGGCACTCTGACGAAGCAGCGCGAGCACCTGAGAGCACCCGGCGGTGCGTTCAGGGATCCTGGGAAACGGAAGCTTTCTTTTTCTTTCGGCCAGTTCTGCCATCTCTCTCGTCGTCGTGCGCATCCATTGTCACGATGCCCTCGTGAAGCAGGCTCAACATTTCAGAGTTATGGCTATCCGCTGGTTTATTTGTGGCATAGATGTGCGGCGTGTCCTTCGGCCACGGTCCCGGGAGGGCGAAAGCTGCGGCAAGCCGAGCTCCCTCTCGTTCTGGCAGTTCATCGGACGTTCCTTTGACGCGGAGTCGGCTCGGCGGTTTAATAAAAGGGACGTCATCTTTCTGCCTCGTGATTTCGGTCCGTGTGATCATTTCAGAGTTGTCGGGTCGGGTCGGGTCGGGTCGGGTCGTACGCACACCAAGGTCGGCGCTGTCTCACAGGCGCTAGCTGATAGAACTCTCCAACAGCGAGAACAGACGTTCCACCAAAAGGTGAATTCGTTCCTTGGATTTGCTTCAATCTTGCGCCCACATATGCAAAGAGATCTTTGGGCGCCACGGAAATCTCACGGGTAATGAGTATTTCAGCAACTGACAGCTCCGCTCCGACTCCGTCCAGGTCGTCGCCCGGGCCGCGCGCGGTACGGCGGTTGGAGGCTTCCCGGCAGCTCGAGTCGCCGATGCGCGGTCGATCCGGAAATGTCGAAGGCTCCCGTGCCGGCGAAGGCTGCGAGAAGAACCGTCCGTCTCTTTGGAAACGCCCGCTCCCTCGGCCGGTCGCGGCGCTCTGCGGAGGATTTTAGTTGCCCCCGCGCGGGTACATTGGATTTGACGAGACCTTCCGGTCCCAGCGCCACCGTGGGTGTCACAGAAGAAAGGCCGTGGCGTTAAGTTATACGCGCGTCGTGCGCACCGACCTCCGACCTCGCGAAAGACGCACGCTTTGCTTTCGCTCGAGGTTCCGATACACGCGGCGGAACACCGACGCCGGCGGCTTCTCTCACGATTGACGTTTCCGTGGCTTCGGACCGGTCGTCGTGGGCCGGTCCCTTTTCCCGCCCGTTGTCGTCGGGTTCATCTCGCCCGTCGATTTCCTCCATGCTTTCCAGTCTTTGTAAATTCCCTCTCAGGAGCCGGGCGGCACCGTTCGTTTTAGGGCGATTCCACCTTCCTCCACCTCTCGCACGGCACCGCCAAGGTCTTTTCTGCGCTTCTCGTACCTTTCTTCGTTCCCGTTGACGTCGTCGGCCCCGGCCTCGAGGTATTCAGCGTGCGCTAACCGTACGCGAGCGTGATCGCGGAGCTTCCGGTACGTCGGCGAGCGTCGGGATTCCGACTTGACGGTCAGCGCGATGAGGCCGGCGCAGCTTGAGCGATGCCCCGTAAAAATTCCTCTGGATTTTTGCGCTGTGAGAATTTGCAGTCTTTGACGACTGCCCGTTTCCCTGTTCTTCTGAGGACAAAAGCCCGTGTCGATCAGCGGCGCCAAAACATTTTTGCCTTTCGCTCGACGTGCACGATTCCGCACGTCGACGCGAAATCCGCTCAGCGCATCGCTCCCGATTCACGCGCTTCGGGTCCGGATTTATATTTTTCCCGGCAGGCCCAGCCGTCCGCACTTGAACGGACTCCTGCGTTTTGCCCTCAAGGAGTGAGAGAGGATAACTCGTTTTCAAAGCATTGTCACTCGTTTACACAAATAGCACGCTGCGAGAGCACTGCTTCATATGCCGTCGGCAAGCCCTCATTTCCTCGGCGACGCGCCGTGCGGCGTCACCGGATACGGACGCCCTCGTCGTCTCGGCATGATCGTCGTCCGCCGCTCCCGGAGCAAGCGGTGCGCATGGCGCCATCTCGTGGTCGCGGGCAGGGACAGCAACGGGTCCAAAACAAAGCGGCGGCGGCGGCGGCGGCGGCTCACGCTGGGCAAGCGGGACTTGTACCCAAACTTGTGAGACGCTCCATCACCTTACCGATCAGATCATTTAAAGCTGTGAAAAGAAACAGGACAGCCGTACCACGGGGGAACAGGAAGCCCGTCGCGTCCTCTGGAGTGGGGATCCAAAAAGCCGTACCTTCCTCGGTGGTCTCGGAAAACAGCGATGTACAATTGGACCGGTGACAAGAACTTGCAAAATTTCCCTCTGAAATCAAGCACTCGAGTCTGTTGCGGAGGTTCTGGGACTCAAATGAAGCAGTACAACCACCATACGTCGATTTGACACATTTATTCACACGTATGGTTTTTGGCGAAACCATGAACCATCGCCGGAATTTCATCCGTTGCCAAATGACTGTCCGTGTTATCGTCCTCGGGCCTTCAAAACAGCCGAAGTACACGAAGAGAGTTCACTGCCGCGGTTGAGAACGAGATCTCGATCAGCGCCGGTCGAGTGATGCAACTTCCTGCGGGAAAGCCAGAAATGTCACGGAATTAGCGGCACACCGACAGAAATGTCACGGAATTAGCGGAACACCGACTCTTTCTGGAAGCGCCGTATCTTGGACGGGCTCGACGACGAGACGCCGACACGTACGTCACCCGATCGTGTCGCAGAAGAGCTTTTCCCTCGACAGGTTCGTCAGTCATCGGGTCTCCGACAGGTGCGGCTCTCCGAAGACGGGGCGAGGAAATCGGGACCCCGACACTGGCGCAGTTCTCGAGGCGTGCGGCAGCCGCGGCACGGAAATCCTTGCTTTCAAATGGCGCAAAGGCACGGAAATCGTCGCTTGCAACTGCGGCGGGCAAATTGCGCGCACCGAAGTGCGCGGCAGTGGCATAGAAATCACCAGAGGATGCAACAGGTGCCTGGGAGTGGTTTTGAGCACGCTTCTCCCAGTTCATCTTTGCGAGCCTGACATCTCTTGCCCCCCCCCCCCTTTTTTATGTATTTATTTTTTTAAATATATCTTGAGAGGTGAAAGATAGATGGAAGGCAGAGACAAAAGACAGAGCAGCGACAAGAGTTGGATTGAGGGGTCAGCAAGAGGTCGTCTTCTGCGGAAAAAGAAAAGTATGAATGACAAAAAATAGGACAAACAAATACAACTTGCCAAGATTTCTTATAAATCAAAGGTGCAAGGTTTATTTGATTGTGACGACAGACAGACAGACAGACAGACAGACCGGGCGCATTGCTGTTTTGGCACAGGTGCAAATTCTCAACACATGTTCAAAGGAGGCTTATTAAATGGGAGGTAAAATACAACAGGGGAGAATACGGGTATATCAAGTAGCCCACCCATGCGTCAGTCAGCCCCTTCAAATTATTTTGGCACTGCCGCTATGCATATCGACTTGACTGCATCGACGAGATGCATTTCGGTTGTCAACGATTCCGATCCCGTTACTCCAAAACGTCCCCATTGTGAGTAAGAAAAAGCAACGCGTGACTTTTCCCGGGTAAGTCGTCAAGACCGCAGTTACTTCTCCAAAACGAGAAGAGTTACTTTTGAGTCATCCGTATTTCTCGCCAAGAGATTCGCACAAAAAGCTGTCCAGCTGTTCCAAAACATTGTACCGATCGTGCAGACTGCTCAACATTTCAAACACAACGAAGCGACGGGGAGGCGATTTCATACAATCCAGAGTGACAGTACCGTAAAAGTGCCGAGAAACGCCCCATTTCACTATCGGCACACTATTTTTTATTTTCCTTTGTAAAAAGTCCATTGAATTGTAACTTTTTCACTTACGCATGAAGGAAACAGTTTTACTGACATGTTAAGCGTGCAAGGTATTGTGGATTTATTATTCCTACCGAAACGCGTGGTCATAAATCGTCATACAATAAGGACTGACTCGCAATACTCGCCTTAAATAATCATTACAATGAAAAGTGAGAACGTGACGACTTCGTCGTAGTCCGGAGTGTGAGCTGGTTGAACACGCTGCATGCCTGGTGTGATACGAGTGCTCTTGTGGCCGGCAGAAAGTGACGCGGCAGGCCAGATCTGGCCCCCGGGCCTTGAGTTTGACACCTGTGATATAATGGTTTAAAAAATAAATAAATAAATAAATAAATTAAAAAAATAAACAAAAAAAAAAAGTTAAATAAATAAAATCTATAAAGTTCTTCAGAAATCAGGGAGTCCAAACACACCTCACACCTGGGCGATGGTTTGTGCTCTGCAGAGAGAGAGAGAGAGAGAGAGAGCGGGAGAGAGAGAGAGAGAGAGAGAGAGAGAGAGAGAGAGAGAGAGAAAAAGCATTTAATTCATACATTTATGTGAACATTTCTAAACAGTGGATTTTACAGTTACAACTATTGAATTCGGAATCTTCAAGTGTGCAAGTCAGTCGAATTGTACAAGCCTGAACTGGAACTTAAGATATCTGCTTCTCACGTAAAACACAACGTGTACGGTTGGATTTTCTTGTATGTTTGCAAACCAACAATACGATAGCCACATAGCAACAATAGCATCGGAACCGGAGGACGATAATGTTTACGACCCAAGATGTCTTCATTATCTCAGAGGGGAGCAGTTTGGTTATTGTACCTTCTACCTCCAAAAATACTCAGGACGAGACTTTACACCGATTTTTATCGGCCCGGCCGATCGGCGTCGGACGATATTGAGCATTTTATGCCGAACGGCCGATCGTCTTTAAGGTCATAATTCGCCGATCCGAAAAGACATTAACTCTGCGTCGCCGCGCGCACGGTATATTTGAATCCATAGGCTAGTTTATTTTAGCCTCGTCGCATGTCTTTTGACGTAGTACTGTGAATATCTGACGGCCAATGAAGTTATAAAAAAAATAATAATAAAATAAATAAAATAAATACATACATACATAAAACAGCACTCATTTTTGAGATTTTGTGACATTCTTAGAAATGTAATATCATTTAAACGTGAACTTAACATATTTTGCATACGCCAGGAACAAACGAAGGTTTTCATCTGTCACAACCACAGGAAATCTAAACCGAATGAATACAAATTCAAACATGGTAAAGGGATTTGCCAACAACTCCATTTGAAGATACCAAGCCTTACGCAAAACAACAACAACAACAAAAAACACACGCACACGAAAAAAAACCCGGGATTTTCGTGGAGCTCCGCTAAATTTGCGGGCCTGGAATCCAGCGGCAAAAAAAAACGCCGGGCGTTTCTCGGGCCTGAGTAGCATGACTAACTGCTAAGCTATTTTTAGAACAGCCCGCGGGGCTAAGTCAAGTGCTCCTTGCTCCTGCCCGACGTTGCTGACTACCGAGTCAAGAGATGGGCTTTTTACAAATACCCGTGTGCGTAGACCTGTACTTTTCAGCAAATGGAGCAATTTCAAATGGCCAAAGTTGAAGGAACCAGTGGCCGTTTCCTCCGTAACACTGACAAAATGGCGTCTGTAAGTTACGAGACGACGGCGGCTACGTTCACTTCGAAATTCACGTACCCCGTGTTTGGAGCCCCATAGCAAGTTAGGACACAGACATACTGTGGACATGACACCGTTTTAGACAGACGCTTTCCAGTGGCCACGTTAACAAACAGTGCAGTATGAACTTCGAAGTCGAAAGCGTCCTAAGAGTTCTCCGGAAGACTCGTACCATTAGCATGACAAATGCACATGTAAAACCCTTTAAATTGCTACTGCTGATAGCTAGACGCTTAGCCGACACAGACTTGACCATTTACTATCGACAAAAGCAATATAAACACACGGAGCTTTACTAGGATAGAGCCAGGGCGATTACGTCCACTTACCTTCGAAGAGGAACCCGACACTCTGACGAAGCAGCGCGAGCACCGGAGAGCACCCGGCGGTGCGTTCAGGGATCCTGGGAAACGGAAGCTTTCTTTTTCTTTCGGCCAGTTCTGCCATCTCTCTTGTAGTCACGTCCACTTTTACCTTCGAAGAGGAACCCGGCACTCTGACGAAGCAGCGCGAGCACCTGAGAGCACCCGGCGGTGCGTTCAGGGATCCTGGGAAACGGAAGCTTTCTTTTTCTTTCGGCCAGTTCTGCCATCTCTCTCGTCGTCGTGCGCATCCATTGTCACGATGCCCTCGTGAAGCAGGCTCAACATTTCAGAGTTATGGCTATCCGCTGGTTTATTTGTGGCATAGATGTGCGGCGTGTCCTTCGGCCACGGTCCCGGGAGGGCGAAAGCTGCGGCAAGCCGAGCTCCCTCTCGTTCTGGCAGTTCATCGGACGTTCCTTTGACGCGGAGTCGGCTCGGCGGTTTAATAAAAGGGACGTCATCTTTCTGCCTCGTGATTTCGGTCCGTGTGATCATTTCAGAGTTGTCGGGTCGGGTCGGGTCGGGTCGGGTCGTACGCACACCAAGGTCGGCGCTGTCTCACAGGCGCTAGCTGATAGAACTCTCCAACAGCGAGAACAGACGTTCCACCAAAAGGTGAATTCGTTCCTTGGATTTGCTTCAATCTTGCGCCCACATATGCAAAGAGATCTTTGGGCGCCACGGAAATCTCACGGGTAATGAGTATTTCAGCAACTGACAGCTCCGCTCCGACTCCGTCCAGGTCGTCGCCCGGGCCGCGCGCGGTACGGCGGTTGGAGGCTTCCCGGCAGCTCGAGTCGCCGATGCGCGGTCGATCCGGAAATGTCGAAGGCTCCCGTGCCGGCGAAGGCTGCGAGAAGAACCGTCCGTCTCTTTGGAAACGCCCGCTCCCTCGGCCGGTCGCGGCGCTCTGCGGAGGATTTTAGTTGCCCCCGCGCGGGTACATTGGATTTGACGAGACCTTCCGGTCCCAGCGCCACCGTGGGTGTCACAGAAGAAAGGCCGTGGCGTTAAGTTATACGCGCGTCGTGCGCACCGACCTCCGACCTCGCGAAAGACGCACGCTTTGCTTTCGCTCGAGGTTCCGATACACGCGGCGGAACACCGACGCCGGCGGCTTCTCTCACGATTGACGTTTCCGTGGCTTCGGACCGGTCGTCGTGGGCCGGTCCCTTTTCCCGCCCGTTGTCGTCGGGTTCATCTCGCCCGTCGATTTCCTCCATGCTTTCCAGTCTTTGTAAATTCCCTCTCAGGAGCCGGGCGGCACCGTTCGTTTTAGGGCGATTCCACCTTCCTCCACCTCTCGCACGGCACCGCCAAGGTCTTTTCTGCGCTTCTCGTACCTTTCTTCGTTCCCGTTGACGTCGTCGGCCCCGGCCTCGAGGTATTCAGCGTGCGCTAACCGTACGCGAGCGTGATCGCGGAGCTTCCGGTACGTCGGCGAGCGTCGGGATTCCGACTTGACGGTCAGCGCGATGAGGCCGGCGCAGCTTGAGCGATGCCCCGTAAAAATTCCTCTGGATTTTTGCGCTGTGAGAATTTGCAGTCTTTGACGACTGCCCGTTTCCCTGTTCTTCTGAGGACAAAAGCCCGTGTCGATCAGCGGCGCCAAAACATTTTTGCCTTTCGCTCGACGTGCACGATTCCGCACGTCGACGCGAAATCCGCTCAGCGCATCGCTCCCGATTCACGCGCTTCGGGTCCGGATTTATATTTTTCCCGGCAGGCCCAGCCGTCCGCACTTGAACGGACTCCTGCGTTTTGCCCTCAAGGAGTGAGAGAGGATAACTCGTTTTCAAAGCATTGTCACTCGTTTACACAAATAGCACGCTGCGAGAGCACTGCTTCATATGCCGTCGGCAAGCCCTCATTTCCTCGGCGACGCGCCGTGCGGCGTCACCGGATACGGACGCCCTCGTCGTCTCGGCATGATCGTCGTCCGCCGCTCCCGGAGCAAGCGGTGCGCATGGCGCCATCTCGTGGTCGCGGGCAGGGACAGCAACGGGTCCAAAACAAAGCGGCGGCGGCGGCGGCTCACGCTGGGCAAGCGGGACTTGTACCCAAACTTGTGAGACGCTCCATCACCTTACCGATCAGATCATTTAAAGCTGTGAAAAGAAACAGGACAGCCGTACCACGGGGGAACAGGAAGCCCGTCGCGTCCTCTGGAGTGGGGATCCAAAAAGCCGTACCTTCCTCGGTGGTCTCGGAAAACAGCGATGTACAATTGGACCGGTGACAAGAACTTGCAAAATTTCCCTCTGAAATCAAGCACTCGAGTCTGTTGCGGAGGTTCTGGGACTCAAATGAAGCAGTACAACCACCATACGTCGATTTGACACATTTATTCACACGTATGGTTTTTGGCGAAACCATGAACCATCGCCGGAATTTCATCCGTTGCCAAATGACTGTCCGTGTTATCGTCCTCGGGCCTTCAAAACAGCCGAAGTACACGAAGAGAGTTCACTGCCGCGGTTGAGAACGAGATCTCGATCAGCGCCGGTCGAGTGATGCAACTTCCTGCGGGAAAGCCAGAAATGTCACGGAATTAGCGGCACACCGACAGAAATGTCACGGAATTAGCGGAACACCGACTCTTTCTGGAAGCGCCGTATCTTGGACGGGCTCGACGACGAGACGCCGACACGTACGTCACCCGATCGTGTCGCAGAAGAGCTTTTCCCTCGACAGGTTCGTCAGTCATCGGGTCTCCGACAGGTGCGGCTCTCCGAAGACGGGGCGAGGAAATCGGGACCCCGACACTGGCGCAGTTCTCGAGGCGTGCGGCAGCCGCGGCACGGAAATCCTTGCTTTCAAATGGCGCAAAGGCACGGAAATCGTCGCTTGCAACTGCGGCGGGCAAATTGCGCGCACCGAAGTGCGCGGCAGTGGCATAGAAATCACCAGAGGATGCAACAGGTGCCTGGGAGTGGTTTTGAGCACGCTTCTCCCAGTTCATCTTTGCGAGCCTGACATCTCTTGCCCCGCCCCCTTTTTTATGTATTTATTTTTTTAAATATATCTTGAGAGGTGAAAGATAGATGGAAGGCAGAGACAAAAGACAGAGCAGCGACAAGAGTTGGATTGAGGGGTCAGCAAGAGGTCGTCTTCTGCGGAAAAAGAAAAGTATGAATGACAAAAAATAGGACAAACAAATACAACTTGCCAAGATTTCTTATAAATCAAAGGTGCAAGGTTTATTTGATTGTGACGACAGACAGACAGACAGACAGACAGACCGGGCGCATTGCTGTTTTGGCACAGGTGCAAATTCTCAACACATGTTCAAAGGAGGCTTATTAAATGGGAGGTAAAATACAACAGGGGAGAATACGGGTATATCAAGTAGCCCACCCATGCGTCAGTCAGCCCCTTCAAATTATTTTGGCACTGCCGCTATGCATATCGACTTGACTGCATCGACGAGATGCATTTCGGTTGTCAACGATTCCGATCCCGTTACTCCAAAACGTCCCCATTGTGAGTAAGAAAAAGCAACGCGTGACTTTTCCCGGGTAAGTCGTCAAGACCGCAGTTACTTCTCCAAAACGAGAAGAGTTACTTTTGAGTCATCCGTATTTCTCGCCAAGAGATTCGCACAAAAAGCTGTCCAGCTGTTCCAAAACATTGTACCGATCGTGCAGACTGCTCAACATTTCAAACACAACGAAGCGACGGGGAGGCGATTTCATACAATCCAGAGTGACAGTACCGTAAAAGTGCCGAGAAACGCCCCATTTCACTATCGGCACACTATTTTTTATTTTCCTTTGTAAAAAGTCCATTGAATTGTAACTTTTTCACTTACGCATGAAGGAAACAGTTTTACTGACATGTTAAGCGTGCAAGGTATTGTGGATTTATTATTCCTACCGAAACGCGTGGTCATAAATCGTCATACAATAAGGACTGACTCGCAATACTCGCCTTAAATAATCATTACAATGAAAAGTGAGAACGTGACGACTTCGTCGTAGTCCGGAGTGTGAGCTGGTTGAACACGCTGCATGCCTGGTGTGATACGAGTGCTCTTGTGGCCGGCAGAAAGTGACGCGGCAGGCCAGATCTGGCCCCCGGGCCTTGAGTTTGACACCTGTGATATAATGGTTTAAAAAATAAATAAATAAATAAATAAATTAAAAAAATAAACAAAAAAAAAAAGTTAAATAAATAAAATCTATAAAGTTCTTCAGAAATCAGGGAGTCCAAACACACCTCACACCTGGGCGATGGTTTGTGCTCTGCAGAGAGAGAGAGAGAGAGAGAGAGCGGGAGAGAGAGAGAGAGAGAGAGAGAGAGAGAGAGAGAGAGAGAAAAAGCATTTAATTCATACATTTATGTGAACATTTCTAAACAGTGGATTTTACAGTTACAACTATTGAATTCGGAATCTTCAAGTGTGCAAGTCAGTCGAATTGTACAAGCCTGAACTGGAACTTAAGATATCTGCTTCTCACGTAAAACACAACGTGTACGGTTGGATTTTCTTGTATGTTTGCAAACCAACAATACGATAGCCACATAGCAACAATAGCATCGGAACCGGAGGACGATAATGTTTACGACCCAAGATGTCTTCATTATCTCAGAGGGGAGCAGTTTGGTTATTGTACCTTCTACCTCCAAAAATACTCAGGACGAGACTTTACACCGATTTTTATCGGCCCGGCCGATCGGCGTCGGACGATATTGAGCATTTTATGCCGAACGGCCGATCGTCTTTAAGGTCATAATTCGCCGATCCGAAAAGACATTAACTCTGCGTCGCCGCGCGCACGGTATATTTGAATCCATAGGCTAGTTTATTTTAGCCTCGTCGCATGTCTTTTGACGTAGTACTGTGAATATCTGACGGCCAATGAAGTTATAAAAAAAAATAATAATAAAATAAATAAAATAAATACATACATACATAAAACAGCACTCATTTTTGAGATTTTGTGACATTCTTAGAAATGTAATATCATTTAAACGTGAACTTAACATATTTTGCATACGCCAGGAACAAACGAAGGTTTTCATCTGTCACAACCACAGGAAATCTAAACCGAATGAATACAAATTCAAACATGGTAAAGGGATTTGCCAACAACTCCATTTGAAGATACCAAGCCTTACGCAAAACAACAACAACAACAAAAAACACACGCACACGAAAAAAAACCCGGGATTTTCGTGGAGCTCCGCTAAATTTGCGGGCCTGGAATCCAGCGGCAAAAAAAAACGCCGGGCGTTTCTCGGGCCTGAGTAGCATGACTAACTGCTAAGCTATTTTTAGAACAGCCCGCGGGGCTAAGTCAAGTGCTCCTTGCTCCTGCCCGACGTTGCTGACTACCGAGTCAAGAGATGGGCTTTTTACAAATACCCGTGTGCGTAGACCTGTACTTTTCAGCAAATGGAGCAATTTCAAATGGCCAAAGTTGAAGGAACCAGTGGCCGTTTCCTCCGTAACACTGACAAAATGGCGTCTGTAAGTTACGAGACGACGGCGGCTACGTTCACTTCGAAATTCACGTACCCCGTGTTTGGAGCCCCATAGCAAGTTAGGACACAGACATACTGTGGACATGACACCGTTTTAGACAGACGCTTTCCAGTGGCCACGTTAACAAACAGTGCAGTATGAACTTCGAAGTCGAAAGCGTCCTAAGAGTTCTCCGGAAGACTCGTACCATTAGCATGACAAATGCACATGTAAAACCCTTTAAATTGCTACTGCTGATAGCTAGACGCTTAGCCGACACAGACTTGACCATTTACTATCGACAAAAGCAATATAAACACACGGAGCTTTACTAGGATAGAGCCAGGGCGATTACGTCCACTTACCTTCGAAGAGGAACCCGACACTCTGACGAAGCAGCGCGAGCACCGGAGAGCACCCGGCGGTGCGTTCAGGGATCCTGGGAAACGGAAGCTTTCTTTTTCTTTCGGCCAGTTCTGCCATCTCTCTTGTAGTCACGTCCACTTTTACCTTCGAAGAGGAACCCGGCACTCTGACGAAGCAGCGCGAGCACCTGAGAGCACCCGGCGGTGCGTTCAGGGATCCTGGGAAACGGAAGCTTTCTTTTTCTTTCGGCCAGTTCTGCCATCTCTCTCGTCGTCGTGCGCATCCATTGTCACGATGCCCTCGTGAAGCAGGCTCAACATTTCAGAGTTATGGCTATCCGCTGGTTTATTTGTGGCATAGATGTGCGGCGTGTCCTTCGGCCACGGTCCCGGGAGGGCGAAAGCTGCGGCAAGCCGAGCTCCCTCTCGTTCTGGCAGTTCATCGGACGTTCCTTTGACGCGGAGTCGGCTCGGCGGTTTAATAAAAGGGACGTCATCTTTCTGCCTCGTGATTTCGGTCCGTGTGATCATTTCAGAGTTGTCGGGTCGGGTCGGGTCGGGTCGGGTCGTACGCACACCAAGGTCGGCGCTGTCTCACAGGCGCTAGCTGATAGAACTCTCCAACAGCGAGAACAGACGTTCCACCAAAAGGTGAATTCGTTCCTTGGATTTGCTTCAATCTTGCGCCCACATATGCAAAGAGATCTTTGGGCGCCACGGAAATCTCACGGGTAATGAGTATTTCAGCAACTGACAGCTCCGCTCCGACTCCGTCCAGGTCGTCGCCCGGGCCGCGCGCGGTACGGCGGTTGGAGGCTTCCCGGCAGCTCGAGTCGCCGATGCGCGGTCGATCCGGAAATGTCGAAGGCTCCCGTGCCGGCGAAGGCTGCGAGAAGAACCGTCCGTCTCTTTGGAAACGCCCGCTCCCTCGGCCGGTCGCGGCGCTCTGCGGAGGATTTTAGTTGCCCCCGCGCGGGTACATTGGATTTGACGAGACCTTCCGGTCCCAGCGCCACCGTGGGTGTCACAGAAGAAAGGCCGTGGCGTTAAGTTATACGCGCGTCGTGCGCACCGACCTCCGACCTCGCGAAAGACGCACGCTTTGCTTTCGCTCGAGGTTCCGATACACGCGGCGGAACACCGACGCCGGCGGCTTCTCTCACGATTGACGTTTCCGTGGCTTCGGACCGGTCGTCGTGGGCCGGTCCCTTTTCCCGCCCGTTGTCGTCGGGTTCATCTCGCCCGTCGATTTCCTCCATGCTTTCCAGTCTTTGTAAATTCCCTCTCAGGAGCCGGGCGGCACCGTTCGTTTTAGGGCGATTCCACCTTCCTCCACCTCTCGCACGGCACCGCCAAGGTCTTTTCTGCGCTTCTCGTACCTTTCTTCGTTCCCGTTGACGTCGTCGGCCCCGGCCTCGAGGTATTCAGCGTGCGCTAACCGTACGCGAGCGTGATCGCGGAGCTTCCGGTACGTCGGCGAGCGTCGGGATTCCGACTTGACGGTCAGCGCGATGAGGCCGGCGCAGCTTGAGCGATGCCCCGTAAAAATTCCTCTGGATTTTTGCGCTGTGAGAATTTGCAGTCTTTGACGACTGCCCGTTTCCCTGTTCTTCTGAGGACAAAAGCCCGTGTCGATCAGCGGCGCCAAAACATTTTTGCCTTTCGCTCGACGTGCACGATTCCGCACGTCGACGCGAAATCCGCTCAGCGCATCGCTCCCGATTCACGCGCTTCGGGTCCGGATTTATATTTTTCCCGGCAGGCCAGCCGTCCGCACTTGAACGGACTCCTGCGTTTTGCCCTCAAGGAGTGAGAGAGGATAACTCGTTTTCAAAGCATTGTCACTCGTTTACACAAATAGCACGCTGCGAGAGCACTGCTTCATATGCCGTCGGCAAGCCCTCATTTCCTCGGCGACGCGCCGTGCGGCGTCACCGGATACGGACGCCCTCGTCGTCTCGGCATGATCGTCGTCCGCCGCTCCCGGAGCAAGCGGTGCGCATGGCGCCATCTCGTGGTCGCGGGCAGGGACAGCAACGGGTCCAAAACAAAGCGGCGGCGGCGGCGGCTCACGCTGGGCAAGCGGGACTTGTACCCAAACTTGTGAGACGCTCCATCACCTTACCGATCAGATCATTTAAAGCTGTGAAAAGAAACAGGACAGCCGTACCACGGGGGAACAGGAAGCCCGTCGCGTCCTCTGGAGTGGGGATCCAAAAAGCCGTACCTTCCTCGGTGGTCTCGGAAAACAGCGATGTACAATTGGACCGGTGACAAGAACTTGCAAAATTTCCCTCTGAAATCAAGCACTCGAGTCTGTTGCGGAGGTTCTGGGACTCAAATGAAGCAGTACAACCACCATACGTCGATTTGACACATTTATTCACACGTATGGTTTTTGGCGAAACCATGAACCATCGCCGGAATTTCATCCGTTGCCAAATGACTGTCCGTGTTATCGTCCTCGGGCCTTCAAAACAGCCGAAGTACACGAAGAGAGTTCACTGCCGCGGTTGAGAACGAGATCTCGATCAGCGCCGGTCGAGTGATGCAACTTCCTGCGGGAAAGCCAGAAATGTCACGGAATTAGCGGCACACCGACAGAAATGTCACGGAATTAGCGGAACACCGACTCTTTCTGGAAGCGCCGTATCTTGGACGGGCTCGACGACGAGACGCCGACACGTACGTCACCCGATCGTGTCGCAGAAGAGCTTTTCCCTCGACAGGTTCGTCAGTCATCGGGTCTCCGACAGGTGCGGCTCTCCGAAGACGGGGCGAGGAAATCGGGACCCCGACACTGGCGCAGTTCTCGAGGCGTGCGGCAGCCGCGGCACGGAAATCCTTGCTTTCAAATGGCGCAAAGGCACGGAAATCGTCGCTTGCAACTGCGGCGGGCAAATTGCGCGCACCGAAGTGCGCGGCAGTGGCATAGAAATCACCAGAGGATGCAACAGGTGCCTGGGAGTGGTTTTGAGCACGCTTCTCCCAGTTCATCTTTGCGAGCCTGACATCTCTTGCCCCCCCCCCCTTTTTTATGTATTTATTTTTTTAAATATATCTTGAGAGGTGAAAGATAGATGGAAGGCAGAGACAAAAGACAGAGCAGCGACAAGAGTTGGATTGAGGGGTCAGCAAGAGGTCGTCTTCTGCGGAAAAAGAAAAGTATGAATGACAAAAAATAGGACAAACAAATACAACTTGCCAAGATTTCTTATAAATCAAAGGTGCAAGGTTTATTTGATTGTGACGACAGACAGACAGACAGACAGACAGACAGACCGGGCGCATTGCTGTTTTGGCACAGGTGCAAATTCTCAACACATGTTCAAAGGAGGCTTATTAAATGGGAGGTAAAATACAACAGGGGAGAATACGGGTATATCAAGTAGCCCACCCATGCGTCAGTCAGCCCCTTCAAATTATTTTGGCACTGCCGCTATGCATATCGACTTGACTGCATCGACGAGATGCATTTCGGTTGTCAACGATTCCGATCCCGTTACTCCAAAACGTCCCCATTGTGAGTAAGAAAAAGCAACGCGTGACTTTTCCCGGGTAAGTCGTCAAGACCGCAGTTACTTCTCCAAAACGAGAAGAGTTACTTTTGAGTCATCCGTATTTCTCGCCAAGAGATTCGCACAAAAAGCTGTCCAGCTGTTCCAAAACATTGTACCGATCGTGCAGACTGCTCAACATTTCAAACACAACGAAGCGACGGGGAGGCGATTTCATACAATCCAGAGTGACAGTACCGTAAAAGTGCCGAGAAACGCCCCATTTCACTATCGGCACACTATTTTTTATTTTCCTTTGTAAAAAGTCCATTGAATTGTAACTTTTTCACTTACGCATGAAGGAAACAGTTTTACTGACATGTTAAGCGTGCAAGGTATTGTGGATTTATTATTCCTACCGAAACGCGTGGTCATAAATCGTCATACAATAAGGACTGACTCGCAATACTCGCCTTAAATAATCATTACAATGAAAAGTGAGAACGTGACGACTTCGTCGTAGTCCGGAGTGTGAGCTGGTTGAACACGCTGCATGCCTGGTGTGATACGAGTGCTCTTGTGGCCGGCAGAAAGTGACGCGGCAGGCCAGATCTGGCCCCCGGGCCTTGAGTTTGACACCTGTGATATAATGGTTTAAAAAATAAATAAATAAATAAATAAATTAAAAAAATAAACAAAAAAAAAAAGTTAAATAAATAAAATCTATAAAGTTCTTCAGAAATCAGGGAGTCCAAACACACCTCACACCTGGGCGATGGTTTGTGCTCTGCAGAGAGAGAGAGAGAGAGAGAGAGCGGGAGAGAGAGAGAGAGAGAGAGAGAGAGAGAGAGAGAGAGAGAGAAAAAGCATTTAATTCATACATTTATGTGAACATTTCTAAACAGTGGATTTTACAGTTACAACTATTGAATTCGGAATCTTCAAGTGTGCAAGTCAGTCGAATTGTACAAGCCTGAACTGGAACTTAAGATATCTGCTTCTCACGTAAAACACAACGTGTACGGTTGGATTTTCTTGTATGTTTGCAAACCAACAATACGATAGCCACATAGCAACAATAGCATCGGAACCGGAGGACGATAATGTTTACGACCCAAGATGTCTTCATTATCTCAGAGGGGAGCAGTTTGGTTATTGTACCTTCTACCTCCAAAAATACTCAGGACGAGACTTTACACCGATTTTTATCGGCCCGGCCGATCGGCGTCGGACGATATTGAGCATTTTATGCCGAACGGCCGATCGTCTTTAAGGTCATAATTCGCCGATCCGAAAAGACATTAACTCTGCGTCGCCGCGCGCACGGTATATTTGAATCCATAGGCTAGTTTATTTTAGCCTCGTCGCATGTCTTTTGACGTAGTACTGTGAATATCTGACGGCCAATGAAGTTATAAAAAAAATAATAATAAAATAAATAAAATAAATACATACATACATAAAACAGCACTCATTTTTGAGATTTTGTGACATTCTTAGAAATGTAATATCATTTAAACGTGAACTTAACATATTTTGCATACGCCAGGAACAAACGAAGGTTTTCATCTGTCACAACCACAGGAAATCTAAACCGAATGAATACAAATTCAAACATGGTAAAGGGATTTGCCAACAACTCCATTTGAAGATACCAAGCCTTACGCAAAACAACAACAACAACAAAAAACACACGCACACGAAAAAAAACCCGGGATTTTCGTGGAGCTCCGCTAAATTTGCGGGCCTGGAATCCAGCGGCAAAAAAAACGCCGGGCGTTTCTCGGGCCTGAGTAGCATGACTAACTGCTAAGCTATTTTTAGAACAGCCCGCGGGGCTAAGTCAAGTGCTCCTTGCTCCTGCCCGACGTTGCTGACTACCGAGTCAAGACATGGGCTTTTTACAAATACCCGTGTGCGTAGACCTGTACTTTTCAGCAAATGGAGCAATTTCAAATGGCCAAAGTTGAAGGAACCAGTGGCCGTTTCCTCCGTAACACTGACAAAATGGCGTCTGTAAGTTACGAGACGACGGCGGCTACGTTCACTTCGAAATTCACGTACCCCGTGTTTGGAGCCCCATAGCAAGTTAGGACACAGACATACTGTGGACATGACACCGTTTTAGACAGACGCTTTCCAGTGGCCACGTTAACAAACAGTGCAGTATGAACTTCGAAGTCGAAAGCGTCCTAAGAGTTCTCCGGAAGACTCGTACCATTAGCATGACAAATGCACATGTAAAACCCTTTAAATTGCTACTGCTGATAGCTAGACGCTTAGCCGACACAGACTTGACCATTTACTATCGACAAAAGCAATATAAACACACGGAGCTTTACTAGGATAGAGCCAGGGCGATTACGTCCACTTACCTTCGAAGAGGAACCCGACACTCTGACGAAGCAGCGCGAGCACCGGAGAGCACCCGGCGGTGCGTTCAGGGATCCTGGGAAACGGAAGCTTTCTTTTTCTTTCGGCCAGTTCTGCCATCTCTCTTGTAGTCACGTCCACTTTTACCTTCGAAGAGGAACCCGGCACTCTGACGAAGCAGCGCGAGCACCTGAGAGCACCCGGCGGTGCGTTCAGGGATCCTGGGAAACGGAAGCTTTCTTTTTCTTTCGGCCAGTTCTGCCATCTCTCTCGTCGTCGTGCGCATCCATTGTCACGATGCCCTCGTGAAGCAGGCTCAACATTTCAGAGTTATGGCTATCCGCTGGTTTATTTGTGGCATAGATGTGCGGCGTGTCCTTCGGCCACGGTCCCGGGAGGGCGAAAGCTGCGGCAAGCCGAGCTCCCTCTCGTTCTGGCAGTTCATCGGACGTTCCTTTGACGCGGAGTCGGCTCGGCGGTTTAATAAAAGGGACGTCATCTTTCTGCCTCGTGATTTCGGTCCGTGTGATCATTTCAGAGTTGTCGGGTCGGGTCGGGTCGGGTCGGGTCGGGTCGTACGCACACCAAGGTCGGCGCTGTCTCACAGGCGCTAGCTGATAGAACTCTCCAACAGCGAGAACAGACGTTCCACCAAAAGGTGAATTCGTTCCTTGGATTTGCTTCAATCTTGCGCCCACATATGCAAAGAGATCTTTGGGCGCCACGGAAATCTCACGGGTAATGAGTATTTCAGCAACTGACAGCTCCGCTCCGACTCCGTCCAGGTCGTCGCCCGGGCCGCGCGCGGTACGGCGGTTGGAGGCTTCCCGGCAGCTCGAGTCGCCGATGCGCGGTCGATCCGGAAATGTCGAAGGCTCCCGTGCCGGCGAAGGCTGCGAGAAGAACCGTCCGTCTCTTTGGAAACGCCCGCTCCCTCGGCCGGTCGCGGCGCTCTGCGGAGGATTTTAGTTGCCCCCGCGCGGGTACATTGGATTTGACGAGACCTTCCGGTCCCAGCGCCACCGTGGGTGTCACAGAAGAAAGGCCGTGGCGTTAAGTTATACGCGCGTCGTGCGCACCGACCTCCGACCTCGCGAAAGACGCACGCTTTGCTTTCGCTCGAGGTTCCGATACACGCGGCGGAACACCGACGCCGGCGGCTTCTCTCACGATTGACGTTTCCGTGGCTTCGGACCGGTCGTCGTGGGCCGGTCCCTTTTCCCGCCCGTTGTCGTCGGGTTCATCTCGCCCGTCGATTTCCTCCATGCTTTCCAGTCTTTGTAAATTCCCTCTCAGGAGCCGGGCGGCACCGTTCGTTTTAGGGCGATTCCACCTTCCTCCACCTCTCGCACGGCACCGCCAAGGTCTTTTCTGCGCTTCTCGTACCTTTCTTCGTTCCCGTTGACGTCGTCGGCCCCGGCCTCGAGGTATTCAGCGTGCGCTAACCGTACGCGAGCGTGATCGCGGAGCTTCCGGTACGTCGGCGAGCGTCGGGATTCCGACTTGACGGTCAGCGCGATGAGGCCGGCGCAGCTTGAGCGATGCCCCGTAAAAATTCCTCTGGATTTTTGCGCTGTGAGAATTTGCAGTCTTTGACGACTGCCCGTTTCCCTGTTCTTCTGAGGACAAAAGCCCGTGTCGATCAGCGGCGCCAAAACATTTTTGCCTTTCGCTCGACGTGCACGATTCCGCACGTCGACGCGAAATCCGCTCAGCGCATCGCTCCCGATTCACGCGCTTCGGGTCCGGATTTATATTTTTCCCGGCAGGCCCAGCCGTCCGCACTTGAACGGACTCCTGCGTTTTGCCCTCAAGGAGTGAGAGAGGATAACTCGTTTTCAAAGCATTGTCACTCGTTTACACAAATAGCACGCTGCGAGAGCACTGCTTCATATGCCGTCGGCAAGCCCTCATTTCCTCGGCGACGCGCCGTGCGGCGTCACCGGATACGGACGCCCTCGTCGTCTCGGCATGATCGTCGTCCGCCGCTCCCGGAGCAAGCGGTGCGCATGGCGCCATCTCGTGGTCGCGGGCAGGGACAGCAACGGGTCCAAAACAAAGCGGCGGCGGCGGCGGCTCACGCTGGGCAAGCGGGACTTGTACCCAAACTTGTGAGACGCTCCATCACCTTACCGATCAGATCATTTAAAGCTGTGAAAAGAAACAGGACAGCCGTACCACGGGGGAACAGGAAGCCCGTCGCGTCCTCTGGAGTGGGGATCCAAAAAGCCGTACCTTCCTCGGTGGTCTCGGAAAACAGCGATGTACAATTGGACCGGTGACAAGAACTTGCAAAATTTCCCTCTGAAATCAAGCACTCGAGTCTGTTGCGGAGGTTCTGGGACTCAAATGAAGCAGTACAAGCACCATACGTCGATTTGACACATTTATTCACACGTATGGTTTTTGGCGAAACCATGAACCATCGCCGGAATTTCATCCGTTGCCAAATGACTGTCCGTGTTATCGTCCTCGGGCCTTCAAAACAGCCGAAGTACACGAAGAGAGTTCACTGCCGCGGTTGAGAACGAGATCTCGATCAGCGCCGGTCGAGTGATGCAACTTCCTGCGGGAAAGCCAGAAATGTCACGGAATTAGCGGCACACCGACAGAAATGTCACGGAATTAGCGGAACACCGACTCTTTCTGGAAGCGCCGTATCTTGGACGGGCTCGACGACGAGACGCCGACACGTACGTCACCCGATCGTGTCGCAGAAGAGCTTTTCCCTCGACAGGTTCGTCAGTCATCGGGTCTCCGACAGGTGCGGCTCTCCGAAGACGGGGCGAGGAAATCGGGACCCCGACACTGGCGCAGTTCTCGAGGCGTGCGGCAGCCGCGGCACGGAAATCCTTGCTTTCAAATGGCGCAAAGGCACGGAAATCGTCGCTTGCAACTGCGGCGGGCAAATTGCGCGCACCGAAGTGCGCGGCAGTGGCATAGAAATCACCAGAGGATGCAACAGGTGCCTGGGAGTGGTTTTGAGCACGCTTCTCCCAGTTCATCTTTGCGAGCCTGACATCTCTTGCCCCCCCCCCCCCTTTTTTATGTATTTATTTTTTTAAATATATCTTGAGAGGTGAAAGATAGATGGAAGGCAGAGACAAAAGACAGAGCAGCGACAAGAGTTGGATTGAGGGGTCAGCAAGAGGTCGTCTTCTGCGGAAAAAGAAAAGTATGAATGACAAAAAATAGGACAAACAAATACAACTTGCCAAGATTTCTTATAAATCAAAGGTGCAAGGTTTATTTGATTGTGACGACAGACAGACAGACAGACAGACAGACAGACCGGGCGCATTGCTGTTTTGGCACAGGTGCAAATTCTCAACACATGTTCAAAGGAGGCTTATTAAATGGGAGGTAAAATACAACAGGGGAGAATACGGGTATATCAAGTAGCCCACCCATGCGTCAGTCAGCCCCTTCAAATTATTTTGGCACTGCCGCTATGCATATCGACTTGACTGCATCGACGAGATGCATTTCGGTTGTCAACGATTCCGATCCCGTTACTCCAAAACGTCCCCATTGTGAGTAAGAAAAAGCAACGCGTGACTTTTCCCGGGTAAGTCGTCAAGACCGCAGTTACTTCTCCAAAACGAGAAGAGTTACTTTTGAGTCATCCGTATTTCTCGCCAAGAGATTCGCACAAAAAGCTGTCCAGCTGTTCCAAAACATTGTACCGATCGTGCAGACTGCTCAACATTTCAAACACAACGAAGCGACGGGGAGGCGATTTCATACAATCCAGAGTGACAGTACCGTAAAAGTGCCGAGAAACGCCCCATTTCACTATCGGCACACTATTTTTTATTTTCCTTTGTAAAAAGTCCATTGAATTGTAACTTTTTCACTTACGCATGAAGGAAACAGTTTTACTGACATGTTAAGCGTGCAAGGTATTGTGGATTTATTATTCCTACCGAAACGCGTGGTCATAAATCGTCATACAATAAGGACTGACTCGCAATACTCGCCTTAAATAATCATTACAATGAAAAGTGAGAACGTGACGACTTCGTCGTAGTCCGGAGTGTGAGCTGGTTGAACACGCTGCATGCCTGGTGTGATACGAGTGCTCTTGTGGCCGGCAGAAAGTGACGCGGCAGGCCAGATCTGGCCCCCGGGCCTTGAGTTTGACACCTGTGATATAATGGTTTAAAAAATAAATAAATAAATAAATAAATTAAAAAAATAAACAAAAAAAAAAAGTTAAATAAATAAAATCTATAAAGTTCTTCAGAAATCAGGGAGTCCAAACACACCTCACACCTGGGCGATGGTTTGTGCTCTGCAGAGAGAGAGAGAGAGAGAGAGAGCGGGAGAGAGAGAGAGAGAGAGAGAGAGAGAGAGAGAGAGAGAGAAAAAGCATTTAATTCATACATTTATGTGAACATTTCTAAACAGTGGATTTTACAGTTACAACTATTGAATTCGGAATCTTCAAGTGTGCAAGTCAGTCGAATTGTACAAGCCTGAACTGGAACTTAAGATATCTGCTTCTCACGTAAAACACAACGTGTACGGTTGGATTTTCTTGTATGTTTGCAAACCAACAATACGATAGCCACATAGCAACAATAGCATCGGAACCGGAGGACGATAATGTTTACGACCCAAGATGTCTTCATTATCTCAGAGGGGAGCAGTTTGGTTATTGTACCTTCTACCTCCAAAAATACTCAGGACGAGACTTTACACCGATTTTTATCGGCCCGGCCGATCGGCGTCGGACGATATTGAGCATTTTATGCCGAACGGCCGATCGTCTTTAAGGTCATAATTCGCCGATCCGAAAAGACATTAACTCTGCGTCGCCGCGCGCACGGTATATTTGAATCCATAGGCTAGTTTATTTTAGCCTCGTCGCATGTCTTTTGACGTAGTACTGTGAATATCTGACGGCCAATGAAGTTATAAAAAAAATAATAATAAAATAAATAAAATAAATACATACATACATAAAACAGCACTCATTTTTGAGATTTTGTGACATTCTTAGAAATGTAATATCATTTAAACGTGAACTTAACATATTTTGCATACGCCAGGAACAAACGAAGGTTTTCATCTGTCACAACCACAGGAAATCTAAACCGAATGAATACAAATTCAAACATGGTAAAGGGATTTGCCAACAACTCCATTTGAAGATACCAAGCCTTACGCAAAACAACAACAACAACAAAAAACACACGCACACGAAAAAAAACCCGGGATTTTCGTGGAGCTCCGCTAAATTTGCGGGCCTGGAATCCAGCGGCAAAAAAAAACGCCGGGCGTTTCTCGGGCCTGAGTAGCATGACTAACTGCTAAGCTATTTTTAGAACAGCCCGCGGGGCTAAGTCAAGTGCTCCTTGCTCCTGCCCGACGTTGCTGACTACCGAGTCAAGAGATGGGCTTTTTACAAATACCCGTGTGCGTAGACCTGTACTTTTCAGCAAATGGAGCAATTTCAAATGGCCAAAGTTGAAGGAACCAGTGGCCGTTTCCTCCGTAACACTGACAAAATGGCGTCTGTAAGTTACGAGACGACGGCGGCTACGTTCACTTCGAAATTCACGTACCCCGTGTTTGGAGCCCCATAGCAAGTTAGGACACAGACATACTGTGGACATGACACCGTTTTAGACAGACGCTTTCCAGTGGCCACGTTAACAAACAGTGCAGTATGAACTTCGAAGTCGAAAGCGTCCTAAGAGTTCTCCGGAAGACTCGTACCATTAGCATGACAAATGCACATGTAAAACCCTTTAAATTGCTACTGCTGATAGCTAGACGCTTAGCCGACACAGACTTGACCATTTACTATCGACAAAAGCAATATAAACACACGGAGCTTTACTAGGATAGAGCCAGGGCGATTACGTCCACTTACCTTCGAAGAGGAACCCGACACTCTGACGAAGCAGCGCGAGCACCGGAGAGCACCCGGCGGTGCGTTCAGGGATCCTGGGAAACGGAAGCTTTCTTTTTCTTTCGGCCAGTTCTGCCATCTCTCTTGTAGTCACGTCCACTTTTACCTTCGAAGAGGAACCCGGCACTCTGACGAAGCAGCGCGAGCACCTGAGAGCACCCGGCGGTGCGTTCAGGGATCCTGGGAAACGGAAGCTTTCTTTTTCTTTCGGCCAGTTCTGCCATCTCTCTCGTCGTCGTGCGCATCCATTGTCACGATGCCCTCGTGAAGCAGGCTCAACATTTCAGAGTTATGGCTATCCGCTGGTTTATTTGTGGCATAGATGTGCGGCGTGTCCTTCGGCCACGGTCCCGGGAGGGCGAAAGCTGCGGCAAGCCGAGCTCCCTCTCGTTCTGGCAGTTCATCGGACGTTCCTTTGACGCGGAGTCGGCTCGGCGGTTTAATAAAAGGGACGTCATCTTTCTGCCTCGTGATTTCGGTCCGTGTGATCATTTCAGAGTTGTCGGGTCGGGTCGGGTCGGGTCGGGTCGGGTCGTACGCACACCAAGGTCGGCGCTGTCTCACAGGCGCTAGCTGATAGAACTCTCCAACAGCGAGAACAGACGTTCCACCAAAAGGTGAATTCGTTCCTTGGATTTGCTTCAATCTTGCGCCCACATATGCAAAGAGATCTTTGGGCGCCACGGAAATCTCACGGGTAATGAGTATTTCAGCAACTGACAGCTCCGCTCCGACTCCGTCCAGGTCGTCGCCCGGGCCGCGCGCGGTACGGCGGTTGGAGGCTTCCCGGCAGCTCGAGTCGCCGATGCGCGGTCGATCCGGAAATGTCGAAGGCTCCCGTGCCGGCGAAGGCTGCGAGAAGAACCGTCCGTCTCTTTGGAAACGCCCGCTCCCTCGGCCGGTCGCGGCGCTCTGCGGAGGATTTTAGTTGCCCCCGCGCGGGTACATTGGATTTGACGAGACCTTCCGGTCCCAGCGCCACCGTGGGTGTCACAGAAGAAAGGCCGTGGCGTTAAGTTATACGCGCGTCGTGCGCACCGACCTCCGACCTCGCGAAAGACGCACGCTTTGCTTTCGCTCGAGGTTCCGATACACGCGGCGGAACACCGACGCCGGCGGCTTCTCTCACGATTGACGTTTCCGTGGCTTCGGACCGGTCGTCGTGGGCCGGTCCCTTTTCCCGCCCGTTGTCGTCGGGTTCATCTCGCCCGTCGATTTCCTCCATGCTTTCCAGTCTTTGTAAATTCCCTCTCAGGAGCCGGGCGGCACCGTTCGTTTTAGGGCGATTCCACCTTCCTCCACCTCTCGCACGGCACCGCCAAGGTCTTTTCTGCGCTTCTCGTACCTTTCTTCGTTCCCGTTGACGTCGTCGGCCCCGGCCTCGAGGTATTCAGCGTGCGCTAACCGTACGCGAGCGTGATCGCGGAGCTTCCGGTACGTCGGCGAGCGTCGGGATTCCGACTTGACGGTCAGCGCGATGAGGCCGGCGCAGCTTGAGCGATGCCCCGTAAAAATTCCTCTGGATTTTTGCGCTGTGAGAATTTGCAGTCTTTGACGACTGCCCGTTTCCCTGTTCTTCTGAGGACAAAAGCCCGTGTCGATCAGCGGCGCCAAAACATTTTTGCCTTTCGCTCGACGTGCACGATTCCGCACGTCGACGCGAAATCCGCTCAGCGCATCGCTCCCGATTCACGCGCTTCGGGTCCGGATTTATATTTTTCCCGGCAGGCCAGCCGTCCGCACTTGAACGGACTCCTGCGTTTTGCCCTCAAGGAGTGAGAGAGGATAACTCGTTTTCAAAGCATTGTCACTCGTTTACACAAATAGCACGCTGCGAGAGCACTGCTTCATATGCCGTCGGCAAGCCCTCATTTCCTCGGCGACGCGCCGTGCGGCGTCACCGGATACGGACGCCCTCGTCGTCTCGGCATGATCGTCGTCCGCCGCTCCCGGAGCAAGCGGTGCGCATGGCGCCATCTCGTGGTCGCGGGCAGGGACAGCAACGGGTCCAAAACAAAGCGGCGGCGGCGGCGGCTCACGCTGGGCAAGCGGGACTTGTACCCAAACTTGTGAGACGCTCCATCACCTTACCGATCAGATCATTTAAAGCTGTGAAAAGAAACAGGACAGCCGTACCACGGGGGAACAGGAAGCCCGTCGCGTCCTCTGGAGTGGGGATCCAAAAAGCCGTACCTTCCTCGGTGGTCTCGGAAAACAGCGATGTACAATTGGACCGGTGACAAGAACTTGCAAAATTTCCCTCTGAAATCAAGCACTCGAGTCTGTTGCGGAGGTTCTGGGACTCAAATGAAGCAGTACAAGCACCATACGTCGATTTGACACATTTATTCACACGTATGGTTTTTGGCGAAACCATGAACCATCGCCGGAATTTCATCCGTTGCCAAATGACTGTCCGTGTTATCGTCCTCGGGCCTTCAAAACAGCCGAAGTACACGAAGAGAGTTCACTGCCGCGGTTGAGAACGAGATCTCGATCAGCGCCGGTCGAGTGATGCAACTTCCTGCGGGAAAGCCAGAAATGTCACGGAATTAGCGGCACACCGACAGAAATGTCACGGAATTAGCGGAACACCGACTCTTTCTGGAAGCGCCGTATCTTGGACGGGCTCGACGACGAGACGCCGACACGTACGTCACCCGATCGTGTCGCAGAAGAGCTTTTCCCTCGACAGGTTCGTCAGTCATCGGGTCTCCGACAGGTGCGGCTCTCCGAAGACGGGGCGAGGAAATCGGGACCCCGACACTGGCGCAGTTCTCGAGGCGTGCGGCAGCCGCGGCACGGAAATCCTTGCTTTCAAATGGCGCAAAGGCACGGAAATCGTCGCTTGCAACTGCGGCGGGCAAATTGCGCGCACCGAAGTGCGCGGCAGTGGCATAGAAATCACCAGAGGATGCAACAGGTGCCTGGGAGTGGTTTTGAGCACGCTTCTCCCAGTTCATCTTTGCGAGCCTGACATCTCTTGCCCCCCCCCCCCTTTTTTATGTATTTATTTTTTTAAATATATCTTGAGAGGTGAAAGATAGATGGAAGGCAGAGACAAAAGACAGAGCAGCGACAAGAGTTGGATTGAGGGGTCAGCAAGAGGTCGTCTTCTGCGGAAAAAGAAAAGTATGAATGACAAAAAATAGGACAAACAAATACAACTTGCCAAGATTTCTTATAAATCAAAGGTGCAAGGTTTATTTGATTGTGACGACAGACAGACAGACAGACAGACAGACAGACCGGGCGCATTGCTGTTTTGGCACAGGTGCAAATTCTCAACACATGTTCAAAGGAGGCTTATTAAATGGGAGGTAAAATACAACAGGGGAGAATACGGGTATATCAAGTAGCCCACCCATGCGTCAGTCAGCCCCTTCAAATTATTTTGGCACTGCCGCTATGCATATCGACTTGACTGCATCGACGAGATGCATTTCGGTTGTCAACGATTCCGATCCCGTTACTCCAAAACGTCCCCATTGTGAGTAAGAAAAAGCAACGCGTGACTTTTCCCGGGTAAGTCGTCAAGACCGCAGTTACTTCTCCAAAACGAGAAGAGTTACTTTTGAGTCATCCGTATTTCTCGCCAAGAGATTCGCACAAAAAGCTGTCCAGCTGTTCCAAAACATTGTACCGATCGTGCAGACTGCTCAACATTTCAAACACAACGAAGCGACGGGGAGGCGATTTCATACAATCCAGAGTGACAGTACCGTAAAAGTGCCGAGAAACGCCCCATTTCACTATCGGCACACTATTTTTTATTTTCCTTTGTAAAAAGTCCATTGAATTGTAACTTTTTCACTTACGCATGAAGGAAACAGTTTTACTGACATGTTAAGCGTGCAAGGTATTGTGGATTTATTATTCCTACCGAAACGCGTGGTCATAAATCGTCATACAATAAGGACTGACTCGCAATACTCGCCTTAAATAATCATTACAATGAAAAGTGAGAACGTGACGACTTCGTCGTAGTCCGGAGTGTGAGCTGGTTGAACACGCTGCATGCCTGGTGTGATACGAGTGCTCTTGTGGCCGGCAGAAAGTGACGCGGCAGGCCAGATCTGGCCCCCGGGCCTTGAGTTTGACACCTGTGATATAATGGTTTAAAAAATAAATAAATAAATAAATAAATTAAAAAAATAAACAAAAAAAAAAAGTTAAATAAATAAAATCTATAAAGTTCTTCAGAAATCAGGGAGTCCAAACACACCTCACACCTGGGCGATGGTTTGTGCTCTGCAGAGAGAGAGAGAGAGAGAGAGAGCGGGAGAGAGAGAGAGAGAGAGAGAGAGAGAGAGAGAGAGAGAGAAAAAGCATTTAATTCATACATTTATGTGAACATTTCTAAACAGTGGATTTTACAGTTACAACTATTGAATTCGGAATCTTCAAGTGTGCAAGTCAGTCGAATTGTACAAGCCTGAACTGGAACTTAAGATATCTGCTTCTCACGTAAAACACAACGTGTACGGTTGGATTTTCTTGTATGTTTGCAAACCAACAATACGATAGCCACATAGCAACAATAGCATCGGAACCGGAGGACGATAATGTTTACGACCCAAGATGTCTTCATTATCTCAGAGGGGAGCAGTTTGGTTATTGTACCTTCTACCTCCAAAAATACTCAGGACGAGACTTTACACCGATTTTTATCGGCCCGGCCGATCGGCGTCGGACGATATTGAGCATTTTATGCCGAACGGCCGATCGTCTTTAAGGTCATAATTCGCCGATCCGAAAAGACATTAACTCTGCGTCGCCGCGCGCACGGTATATTTGAATCCATAGGCTAGTTTATTTTAGCCTCGTCGCATGTCTTTTGACGTAGTACTGTGAATATCTGACGGCCAATGAAGTTATAAAAAAAATAATAATAAAATAAATAAAATAAATACATACATACATAAAACAGCACTCATTTTTGAGATTTTGTGACATTCTTAGAAATGTAATATCATTTAAACGTGAACTTAACATATTTTGCATACGCCAGGAACAAACGAAGGTTTTCATCTGTCACAACCACAGGAAATCTAAACCGAATGAATACAAATTCAAACATGGTAAAGGGATTTGCCAACAACTCCATTTGAAGATACCAAGCCTTACGCAAAACAACAACAACAACAAAAAACACACGCACACGAAAAAAAACCCGGGATTTTCGTGGAGCTCCGCTAAATTTGCGGGCCTGGAATCCAGCGGCAAAAAAAAACGCCGGGCGTTTCTCGGGCCTGAGTAGCATGACTAACTGCTAAGCTATTTTTAGAACAGCCCGCGGGGCTAAGTCAAGTGCTCCTTGCTCCTGCCCGACGTTGCTGACTACCGAGTCAAGAGATGGGCTTTTTACAAATACCCGTGTGCGTAGACCTGTACTTTTCAGCAAATGGAGCAATTTCAAATGGCCAAAGTTGAAGGAACCAGTGGCCGTTTCCTCCGTAACACTGACAAAATGGCGTCTGTAAGTTACGAGACGACGGCGGCTACGTTCACTTCGAAATTCACGTACCCCGTGTTTGGAGCCCCATAGCAAGTTAGGACACAGACATACTGTGGACATGACACCGTTTTAGACAGACGCTTTCCAGTGGCCACGTTAACAAACAGTGCAGTATGAACTTCGAAGTCGAAAGCGTCCTAAGAGTTCTCCGGAAGACTCGTACCATTAGCATGACAAATGCACATGTAAAACCCTTTAAATTGCTACTGCTGATAGCTAGACGCTTAGCCGACACAGACTTGACCATTTACTATCGACAAAAGCAATATAAACACACGGAGCTTTACTAGGATAGAGCCAGGGCGATTACGTCCACTTACCTTCGAAGAGGAACCCGACACTCTGACGAAGCAGCGCGAGCACCGGAGAGCACCCGGCGGTGCGTTCAGGGATCCTGGGAAACGGAAGCTTTCTTTTTCTTTCGGCCAGTTCTGCCATCTCTCTCGTCGTCGTGCGCATCCATTGTCACGATGCCCTCGTGAAGCAGGCTCAACATTTCAGAGTTATGGCTATCCGCTGGTTTATTTGTGGCATAGATGTGCGGCGTGTCCTTCGGCCACGGTCCCGGGAGGGCGAAAGCTGCGGCAAGCCGAGCTCCCTCTCGTTCTGGCAGTTCATCGGACGTTCCTTTGACGCGGAGTCGGCTCGGCGGTTTAATAAAAGGGACGTCATCTTTCTGCCTCGTGATTTCGGTCCGTGTGATCATTTCAGAGTTGTCGGGTCGGGTCGGGTCGGGTCGGGTCGTACGCACACCAAGGTCGGCGCTGTCTCACAGGCGCTAGCTGATAGAACTCTCCAACAGCGAGAACAGACGTTCCACCAAAAGGTGAATTCGTTCCTTGGATTTGCTTCAATCTTGCGCCCACATATGCAAAGAGATCTTTGGGCGCCACGGAAATCTCACGGGTAATGAGTATTTCAGCAACTGACAGCTCCGCTCCGACTCCGTCCAGGTCGTCGCCCGGGCCGCGCGCGGTACGGCGGTTGGAGGCTTCCCGGCAGCTCGAGTCGCCGATGCGCGGTCGATCCGGAAATGTCGAAGGCTCCCGTGCCGGCGAAGGCTGCGAGAAGAACCGTCCGTCTCTTTGGAAACGCCCGCTCCCTCGGCCGGTCGCGGCGCTCTGCGGAGGATTTTAGTTGCCCCCGCGCGGGTACATTGGATTTGACGAGACCTTCCGGTCCCAGCGCCACCGTGGGTGTCACAGAAGAAAGGCCGTGGCGTTAAGTTATACGCGCGTCGTGCGCACCGACCTCCGACCTCGCGAAAGACGCACGCTTTGCTTTCGCTCGAGGTTCCGATACACGCGGCGGAACACCGACGCCGGCGGCTTCTCTCACGATTGACGTTTCCGTGGCTTCGGACCGGTCGTCGTGGGCCGGTCCCTTTTCCCGCCCGTTGTCGTCGGGTTCATCTCGCCCGTCGATTTCCTCCATGCTTTCCAGTCTTTGTAAATTCCCTCTCAGGAGCCGGGCGGCACCGTTCGTTTTAGGGCGATTCCACCTTCCTCCACCTCTCGCACGGCACCGCCAAGGTCTTTTCTGCGCTTCTCGTACCTTTCTTCGTTCCCGTTGACGTCGTCGGCCCCGGCCTCGAGGTATTCAGCGTGCGCTAACCGTACGCGAGCGTGATCGCGGAGCTTCCGGTACGTCGGCGAGCGTCGGGATTCCGACTTGACGGTCAGCGCGATGAGGCCGGCGCAGCTTGAGCGATGCCCCGTAAAAATTCCTCTGGATTTTTGCGCTGTGAGAATTTGCAGTCTTTGACGACTGCCCGTTTCCCTGTTCTTCTGAGGACAAAAGCCCGTGTCGATCAGCGGCGCCAAAACATTTTTGCCTTTCGCTCGACGTGCACGATTCCGCACGTCGACGCGAAATCCGCTCAGCGCATCGCTCCCGATTCACGCGCTTCGGGTCCGGATTTATATTTTTCCCGGCAGGCCAGCCGTCCGCACTTGAACGGACTCCTGCGTTTTGCCCTCAAGGAGTGAGAGAGGATAACTCGTTTTCAAAGCATTGTCACTCGTTTACACAAATAGCACGCTGCGAGAGCACTGCTTCATATGCCGTCGGCAAGCCCTCATTTCCTCGGCGACGCGCCGTGCGGCGTCACCGGATACGGACGCCCTCGTCGTCTCGGCATGATCGTCGTCCGCCGCTCCCGGAGCAAGCGGTGCGCATGGCGCCATCTCGTGGTCGCGGGCAGGGACAGCAACGGGTCCAAAACAAAGCGGCGGCGGCGGCGGCTCACGCTGGGCAAGCGGGACTTGTACCCAAACTTGTGAGACGCTCCATCACCTTACCGATCAGATCATTTAAAGCTGTGAAAAGAAACAGGACAGCCGTACCACGGGGGAACAGGAAGCCCGTCGCGTCCTCTGGAGTGGGGATCCAAAAAGCCGTACCTTCCTCGGTGGTCTCGGAAAACAGCGATGTACAATTGGACCGGTGACAAGAACTTGCAAAATTTCCCTCTGAAATCAAGCACTCGAGTCTGTTGCGGAGGTTCTGGGACTCAAATGAAGCAGTACAACCACCATACGTCGATTTGACACATTTATTCACACGTATGGTTTTTGGCGAAACCATGAACCATCGCCGGAATTTCATCCGTTGCCAAATGACTGTCCGTGTTATCGTCCTCGGGCCTTCAAAACAGCCGAAGTACACGAAGAGAGTTCACTGCCGCGGTTGAGAACGAGATCTCGATCAGCGCCGGTCGAGTGATGCAACTTCCTGCGGGAAAGCCAGAAATGTCACGGAATTAGCGGCACACCGACAGAAATGTCACGGAATTAGCGGAACACCGACTCTTTCTGGAAGCGCCGTATCTTGGACGGGCTCGACGACGAGACGCCGACACGTACGTCACCCGATCGTGTCGCAGAAGAGCTTTTCCCTCGACAGGTTCGTCAGTCATCGGGTCTCCGACAGGTGCGGCTCTCCGAAGACGGGGCGAGGAAATCGGGACCCCGACACTGGCGCAGTTCTCGAGGCGTGCGGCAGCCGCGGCACGGAAATCCTTGCTTTCAAATGGCGCAAAGGCACGGAAATCGTCGCTTGCAACTGCGGCGGGCAAATTGCGCGCACCGAAGTGCGCGGCAGTGGCATAGAAATCACCAGAGGATGCAACAGGTGCCTGGGAGTGGTTTTGAGCACGCTTCTCCCAGTTCATCTTTGCGAGCCTGACATCTCTTGCCCCCCCCCCCCCCCCCTTTTTTATGTATTTATTTTTTTAAATATATCTTGAGAGGTGAAAGATAGATGGAAGGCAGAGACAAAAGACAGAGCAGCGACAAGAGTTGGATTGAGGGGTCAGCAAGAGGTCGTCTTCTGCGGAAAAAGAAAAGTATGAATGACAAAAAATAGGACAAACAAATACAACTTGCCAAGATTTCTTATAAATCAAAGGTGCAAGGTTTATTTGATTGTGACGACAGACAGACAGACAGACAGACAGACCGGGCGCATTGCTGTTTTGGCACAGGTGCAAATTCTCAACACATGTTCAAAGGAGGCTTATTAAATGGGAGGTAAAATACAACAGGGGAGAATACGGGTATATCAAGTAGCCCACCCATGCGTCAGTCAGCCCCTTCAAATTATTTTGGCACTGCCGCTATGCATATCGACTTGACTGCATCGACGAGATGCATTTCGGTTGTCAACGATTCCGATCCCGTTACTCCAAAACGTCCCCATTGTGAGTAAGAAAAAGCAACGCGTGACTTTTCCCGGGTAAGTCGTCAAGACCGCAGTTACTTCTCCAAAACGAGAAGAGTTACTTTTGAGTCATCCGTATTTCTCGCCAAGAGATTCGCACAAAAAGCTGTCCAGCTGTTCCAAAACATTGTACCGATCGTGCAGACTGCTCAACATTTCAAACACAACGAAGCGACGGGGAGGCGATTTCATACAATCCAGAGTGACAGTACCGTAAAAGTGCCGAGAAACGCCCCATTTCACTATCGGCACACTATTTTTTATTTTCCTTTGTAAAAAGTCCATTGAATTGTAACTTTTTCACTTACGCATGAAGGAAACAGTTTTACTGACATGTTAAGCGTGCAAGGTATTGTGGATTTATTATTCCTACCGAAACGCGTGGTCATAAATCGTCATACAATAAGGACTGACTCGCAATACTCGCCTTAAATAATCATTACAATGAAAAGTGAGAACGTGACGACTTCGTCGTAGTCCGGAGTGTGAGCTGGTTGAACACGCTGCATGCCTGGTGTGATACGAGTGCTCTTGTGGCCGGCAGAAAGTGACGCGGCAGGCCAGATCTGGCCCCCGGGCCTTGAGTTTGACACCTGTGATATAATGGTTTAAAAAATAAATAAATAAATAAATAAATAAAAAAATAAACAAAAAAAAAAAGTTAAATAAATAAAATCTATAAAGTTCTTCAGAAATCAGGGAGTCCAAACACACCTCACACCTGGGCGATGGTTTGTGCTCTGCAGAGAGAGAGAGAGAGAGAGAGAGCGGGAGAGAGAGAGAGAGAGAGAGAGAGAGAGAGAGAGAGAGAGAGAAAAAGCATTTAATTCATACATTTATGTGAACATTTCTAAACAGTGGATTTTACAGTTACAACTATTGAATTCGGAATCTTCAAGTGTGCAAGTCAGTCGAATTGTACAAGCCTGAACTGGAACTTAAGATATCTGCTTCTCACGTAAAACACAACGTGTACGGTTGGATTTTCTTGTATGTTTGCAAACCAACAATACGATAGCCACATAGCAACAATAGCATCGGAACCGGAGGACGATAATGTTTACGACCCAAGATGTCTTCATTATCTCAGAGGGGAGCAGTTTGGTTATTGTACCTTCTACCTCCAAAAATACTCAGGACGAGACTTTACACCGATTTTTATCGGCCCGGCCGATCGGCGTCGGACGATATTGAGCATTTTATGCCGAACGGCCGATCGTCTTTAAGGTCATAATTCGCCGATCCGAAAAGACATTAACTCTGCGTCGCCGCGCGCACGGTATATTTGAATCCATAGGCTAGTTTATTTTAGCCTCGTCGCATGTCTTTTGACGTAGTACTGTGAATATCTGACGGCCAATGAAGTTATAAAAAAAAATAATAATAAAATAAATAAAATAAATACATACATACATAAAACAGCACTCATTTTTGAGATTTTGTGACATTCTTAGAAATGTAATATCATTTAAACGTGAACTTAACATATTTTGCATACGCCAGGAACAAACGAAGGTTTTCATCTGTCACAACCACAGGAAATCTAAACCGAATGAATACAAATTCAAACATGGTAAAGGGATTTGCCAACAACTCCATTTGAAGATACCAAGCCTTACGCAAAACAACAACAACAACAAAAAACACACGCACACGAAAAAAAACCCGGGATTTTCGTGGAGCTCCGCTAAATTTGCGGGCCTGGAATCCAGCGGCAAAAAAAAACGCCGGGCGTTTCTCGGGCCTGAGTAGCATGACTAACTGCTAAGCTATTTTTAGAACAGCCCGCGGGGCTAAGTCAAGTGCTCCTTGCTCCTGCCCGACGTTGCTGACTACCGAGTCAAGAGATGGGCTTTTTACAAATACCCGTGTGCGTAGACCTGTACTTTTCAGCAAATGGAGCAATTTCAAATGGCCAAAGTTGAAGGAACCAGTGGCCGTTTCCTCCGTAACACTGACAAAATGGCGTCTGTAAGTTACGAGACGACGGCGGCTACGTTCACTTCGAAATTCACGTACCCCGTGTTTGGAGCCCCATAGCAAGTTAGGACACAGACATACTGTGGACATGACACCGTTTTAGACAGACGCTTTCCAGTGGCCACGTTAACAAACAGTGCAGTATGAACTTCGAAGTCGAAAGCGTCCTAAGAGTTCTCCGGAAGACTCGTACCATTAGCATGACAAATGCACATGTAAAACCCTTTAAATTGCTACTGCTGATAGCTAGACGCTTAGCCGACACAGACTTGACCATTTACTATCGACAAAAGCAATATAAACACACGGAGCTTTACTAGGATAGAGCCAGGGCGATTACGTCCACTTACCTTCGAAGAGGAACCCGACACTCTGACGAAGCAGCGCGAGCACCGGAGAGCACCCGGCGGTGCGTTCAGGGATCCTGGGAAACGGAAGCTTTCTTTTTCTTTCGGCCAGTTCTGCCATCTCTCTTGTAGTCACGTCCACTTTTACCTTCGAAGAGGAACCCGGCACTCTGACGAAGCAGCGCGAGCACCTGAGAGCACCCGGCGGTGCGTTCAGGGATCCTGGGAAACGGAAGCTTTCTTTTTCTTTCGGCCAGTTCTGCCATCTCTCTCGTCGTCGTGCGCATCCATTGTCACGATGCCCTCGTGAAGCAGGCTCAACATTTCAGAGTTATGGCTATCCGCTGGTTTATTTGTGGCATAGATGTGCGGCGTGTCCTTCGGCCACGGTCCCGGGAGGGCGAAAGCTGCGGCAAGCCGAGCTCCCTCTCGTTCTGGCAGTTCATCGGACGTTCCTTTGACGCGGAGTCGGCTCGGCGGTTTAATAAAAGGGACGTCATCTTTCTGCCTCGTGATTTCGGTCCGTGTGATCATTTCAGAGTTGTCGGGTCGGGTCGGGTCGGGTCGGGTCGGGTCGTACGCACACCAAGGTCGGCGCTGTCTCACAGGCGCTAGCTGATAGAACTCTCCAACAGCGAGAACAGACGTTCCACCAAAAGGTGAATTCGTTCCTTGGATTTGCTTCAATCTTGCGCCCACATATGCAAAGAGATCTTTGGGCGCCACGGAAATCTCACGGGTAATGAGTATTTCAGCAACTGACAGCTCCGCTCCGACTCCGTCCAGGTCGTCGCCCGGGCCGCGCGCGGTACGGCGGTTGGAGGCTTCCCGGCAGCTCGAGTCGCCGATGCGCGGTCGATCCGGAAATGTCGAAGGCTCCCGTGCCGGCGAAGGCTGCGAGAAGAACCGTCCGTCTCTTTGGAAACGCCCGCTCCCTCGGCCGGTCGCGGCGCTCTGCGGAGGATTTTAGTTGCCCCCGCGCGGGTACATTGGATTTGACGAGACCTTCCGGTCCCAGCGCCACCGTGGGTGTCACAGAAGAAAGGCCGTGGCGTTAAGTTATACGCGCGTCGTGCGCACCGACCTCCGACCTCGCGAAAGACGCACGCTTTGCTTTCGCTCGAGGTTCCGATACACGCGGCGGAACACCGACGCCGGCGGCTTCTCTCACGATTGACGTTTCCGTGGCTTCGGACCGGTCGTCGTGGGCCGGTCCCTTTTCCCGCCCGTTGTCGTCGGGTTCATCTCGCCCGTCGATTTCCTCCATGCTTTCCAGTCTTTGTAAATTCCCTCTCAGGAGCCGGGCGGCACCGTTCGTTTTAGGGCGATTCCACCTTCCTCCACCTCTCGCACGGCACCGCCAAGGTCTTTTCTGCGCTTCTCGTACCTTTCTTCGTTCCCGTTGACGTCGTCGGCCCCGGCCTCGAGGTATTCAGCGTGCGCTAACCGTACGCGAGCGTGATCGCGGAGCTTCCGGTACGTCGGCGAGCGTCGGGATTCCGACTTGACGGTCAGCGCGATGAGGCCGGCGCAGCTTGAGCGATGCCCCGTAAAAATTCCTCTGGATTTTTGCGCTGTGAGAATTTGCAGTCTTTGACGACTGCCCGTTTCCCTGTTCTTCTGAGGACAAAAGCCCGTGTCGATCAGCGGCGCCAAAACATTTTTGCCTTTCGCTCGACGTGCACGATTCCGCACGTCGACGCGAAATCCGCTCAGCGCATCGCTCCCGATTCACGCGCTTCGGGTCCGGATTTATATTTTTCCCGGCAGGCCAGCCGTCCGCACTTGAACGGACTCCTGCGTTTTGCCCTCAAGGAGTGAGAGAGGATAACTCGTTTTCAAAGCATTGTCACTCGTTTACACAAATAGCACGCTGCGAGAGCACTGCTTCATATGCCGTCGGCAAGCCCTCATTTCCTCGGCGACGCGCCGTGCGGCGTCACCGGATACGGACGCCCTCGTCGTCTCGGCATGATCGTCGTCCGCCGCTCCCGGAGCAAGCGGTGCGCATGGCGCCATCTCGTGGTCGCGGGCAGGGACAGCAACGGGTCCAAAACAAAGCGGCGGCGGCGGCGGCTCACGCTGGGCAAGCGGGACTTGTACCCAAACTTGTGAGACGCTCCATCACCTTACCGATCAGATCATTTAAAGCTGTGAAAAGAAACAGGACAGCCGTACCACGGGGGAACAGGAAGCCCGTCGCGTCCTCTGGAGTGGGGATCCAAAAAGCCGTACCTTCCTCGGTGGTCTCGGAAAACAGCGATGTACAATTGGACCGGTGACAAGAACTTGCAAAATTTCCCTCTGAAATCAAGCACTCGAGTCTGTTGCGGAGGTTCTGGGACTCAAATGAAGCAGTACAACCACCATACGTCGATTTGACACATTTATTCACACGTATGGTTTTTGGCGAAACCATGAACCATCGCCGGAATTTCATCCGTTGCCAAATGACTGTCCGTGTTATCGTCCTCGGGCCTTCAAAACAGCCGAAGTACACGAAGAGAGTTCACTGCCGCGGTTGAGAACGAGATCTCGATCAGCGCCGGTCGAGTGATGCAACTTCCTGCGGGAAAGCCAGAAATGTCACGGAATTAGCGGCACACCGACAGAAATGTCACGGAATTAGCGGAACACCGACTCTTTCTGGAAGCGCCGTATCTTGGACGGGCTCGACGACGAGACGCCGACACGTACGTCACCCGATCGTGTCGCAGAAGAGCTTTTCCCTCGACAGGTTCGTCAGTCATCGGGTCTCCGACAGGTGCGGCTCTCCGAAGACGGGGCGAGGAAATCGGGACCCCGACACTGGCGCAGTTCTCGAGGCGTGCGGCAGCCGCGGCACGGAAATCCTTGCTTTCAAATGGCGCAAAGGCACGGAAATCGTCGCTTGCAACTGCGGCGGGCAAATTGCGCGCACCGAAGTGCGCGGCAGTGGCATAGAAATCACCAGAGGATGCAACAGGTGCCTGGGAGTGGTTTTGAGCACGCTTCTCCCAGTTCATCTTTGCGAGCCTGACATCTCTTGCCCCCCCCCCCCCCCCTTTTTTATGTATTTATTTTTTTAAATATATCTTGAGAGGTGAAAGATAGATGGAAGGCAGAGACAAAAGACAGAGCAGCGACAAGAGTTGGATTGAGGGGTCAGCAAGAGGTCGTCTTCTGCGGAAAAAGAAAAGTATGAATGACAAAAAATAGGACAAACAAATACAACTTGCCAAGATTTCTTATAAATCAAAGGTGCAAGGTTTATTTGATTGTGACGACAGACAGACAGACAGACAGACAGACCGGGCGCATTGCTGTTTTGGCACAGGTGCAAATTCTCAACACATGTTCAAAGGAGGCTTATTAAATGGGAGGTAAAATACAACAGGGGAGAATACGGGTATATCAAGTAGCCCACCCATGCGTCAGTCAGCCCCTTCAAATTATTTTGGCACTGCCGCTATGCATATCGACTTGACTGCATCGACGAGATGCATTTCGGTTGTCAACGATTCCGATCCCGTTACTCCAAAACGTCCCCATTGTGAGTAAGAAAAAGCAACGCGTGACTTTTCCCGGGTAAGTCGTCAAGACCGCAGTTACTTCTCCAAAACGAGAAGAGTTACTTTTGAGTCATCCGTATTTCTCGCCAAGAGATTCGCACAAAAAGCTGTCCAGCTGTTCCAAAACATTGTACCGATCGTGCAGACTGCTCAACATTTCAAACACAACGAAGCGACGGGGAGGCGATTTCATACAATCCAGAGTGACAGTACCGTAAAAGTGCCGAGAAACGCCCCATTTCACTATCGGCACACTATTTTTTATTTTCCTTTGTAAAAAGTCCATTGAATTGTAACTTTTTCACTTACGCATGAAGGAAACAGTTTTACTGACATGTTAAGCGTGCAAGGTATTGTGGATTTATTATTCCTACCGAAACGCGTGGTCATAAATCGTCATACAATAAGGACTGACTCGCAATACTCGCCTTAAATAATCATTACAATGAAAAGTGAGAACGTGACGACTTCGTCGTAGTCCGGAGTGTGAGCTGGTTGAACACGCTGCATGCCTGGTGTGATACGAGTGCTCTTGTGGCCGGCAGAAAGTGACGCGGCAGGCCAGATCTGGCCCCCGGGCCTTGAGTTTGACACCTGTGATATAATGGTTTAAAAAATAAATAAATAAATAAATAAATTAAAAAAATAAACAAAAAAAAAAAGTTAAATAAATAAAATCTATAAAGTTCTTCAGAAATCAGGGAGTCCAAACACACCTCACACCTGGGCGATGGTTTGTGCTCTGCAGAGAGAGAGAGAGAGAGAGAGAGCGGGAGAGAGAGAGAGAGAGAGAGAGAGAGAGAGAGAGAGAGAGAAAAAGCATTTAATTCATACATTTATGTGAACATTTCTAAACAGTGGATTTTACAGTTACAACTATTGAATTCGGAATCTTCAAGTGTGCAAGTCAGTCGAATTGTACAAGCCTGAACTGGAACTTAAGATATCTGCTTCTCACGTAAAACACAACGTGTACGGTTGGATTTTCTTGTATGTTTGCAAACCAACAATACGATAGCCACATAGCAACAATAGCATCGGAACCGGAGGACGATAATGTTTACGACCCAAGATGTCTTCATTATCTCAGAGGGGAGCAGTTTGGTTATTGTACCTTCTACCTCCAAAAATACTCAGGACGAGACTTTACACCGATTTTTATCGGCCCGGCCGATCGGCGTCGGACGATATTGAGCATTTTATGCCGAACGGCCGATCGTCTTTAAGGTCATAATTCGCCGATCCGAAAAGACATTAACTCTGCGTCGCCGCGCGCACGGTATATTTGAATCCATAGGCTAGTTTATTTTAGCCTCGTCGCATGTCTTTTGACGTAGTACTGTGAATATCTGACGGCCAATGAAGTTATAAAAAAAAATAATAATAATAAAATAAATAAAATAAATACATACATACATAAAACAGCACTCATTTTTGAGATTTTGTGACATTCTTAGAAATGTAATATCATTTAAACGTGAACTTAACATATTTTGCATACGCCAGGAACAAACGAAGGTTTTCATCTGTCACAACCACAGGAAATCTAAACCGAATGAATACAAATTCAAACATGGTAAAGGGATTTGCCAACAACTCCATTTGAAGATACCAAGCCTTACGCAAAACAACAACAACAACAAAAAACACACGCACACGAAAAAAAACCCGGGATTTTCGTGGAGCTCCGCTAAATTTGCGGGCCTGGAATCCAGCGGCAAAAAAAACGCCGGGCGTTTCTCGGGCCTGAGTAGCATGACTAACTGCTAAGCTATTTTTAGAACAGCCCGCGGGGCTAAGTCAAGTGCTCCTTGCTCCTGCCCGACGTTGCTGACTACCGAGTCAAGACATGGGCTTTTTACAAATACCCGTGTGCGTAGACCTGTACTTTTCAGCAAATGGAGCAATTTCAAATGGCCAAAGTTGAAGGAACCAGTGGCCGTTTCCTCCGTAACACTGACAAAATGGCGTCTGTAAGTTACGAGACGACGGCGGCTACGTTCACTTCGAAATTCACGTACCCCGTGTTTGGAGCCCCATAGCAAGTTAGGACACAGACATACTGTGGACATGACACCGTTTTAGACAGACGCTTTCCAGTGGCCACGTTAACAAACAGTGCAGTATGAACTTCGAAGTCGAAAGCGTCCTAAGAGTTCTCCGGAAGACTCGTACCATTAGCATGACAAATGCACATGTAAAACCCTTTAAATTGCTACTGCTGATAGCTAGACGCTTAGCCGACACAGACTTGACCATTTACTATCGACAAAAGCAATATAAACACACGGAGCTTTACTAGGATAGAGCCAGGGCGATTACGTCCACTTACCTTCGAAGAGGAACCCGACACTCTGACGAAGCAGCGCGAGCACCGGAGAGCACCCGGCGGTGCGTTCAGGGATCCTGGGAAACGGAAGCTTTCTTTTTCTTTCGGCCAGTTCTGCCATCTCTCTTGTAGTCACGTCCACTTTTACCTTCGAAGAGGAACCCGGCACTCTGACGAAGCAGCGCGAGCACCTGAGAGCACCCGGCGGTGCGTTCAGGGATCCTGGGAAACGGAAGCTTTCTTTTTCTTTCGGCCAGTTCTGCCATCTCTCTCGTCGTCGTGCGCATCCATTGTCACGATGCCCTCGTGAAGCAGGCTCAACATTTCAGAGTTATGGCTATCCGCTGGTTTATTTGTGGCATAGATGTGCGGCGTGTCCTTCGGCCACGGTCCCGGGAGGGCGAAAGCTGCGGCAAGCCGAGCTCCCTCTCGTTCTGGCAGTTCATCGGACGTTCCTTTGACGCGGAGTCGGCTCGGCGGTTTAATAAAAGGGACGTCATCTTTCTGCCTCGTGATTTCGGTCCGTGTGATCATTTCAGAGTTGTCGGGTCGGGTCGGGTCGGGTCGGGTCGGGTCGTACGCACACCAAGGTCGGCGCTGTCTCACAGGCGCTAGCTGATAGAACTCTCCAACAGCGAGAACAGACGTTCCACCAAAAGGTGAATTCGTTCCTTGGATTTGCTTCAATCTTGCGCCCACATATGCAAAGAGATCTTTGGGCGCCACGGAAATCTCACGGGTAATGAGTATTTCAGCAACTGACAGCTCCGCTCCGACTCCGTCCAGGTCGTCGCCCGGGCCGCGCGCGGTACGGCGGTTGGAGGCTTCCCGGCAGCTCGAGTCGCCGATGCGCGGTCGATCCGGAAATGTCGAAGGCTCCCGTGCCGGCGAAGGCTGCGAGAAGAACCGTCCGTCTCTTTGGAAACGCCCGCTCCCTCGGCCGGTCGCGGCGCTCTGCGGAGGATTTTAGTTGCCCCCGCGCGGGTACATTGGATTTGACGAGACCTTCCGGTCCCAGCGCCACCGTGGGTGTCACAGAAGAAAGGCCGTGGCGTTAAGTTATACGCGCGTCGTGCGCACCGACCTCCGACCTCGCGAAAGACGCACGCTTTGCTTTCGCTCGAGGTTCCGATACACGCGGCGGAACACCGACGCCGGCGGCTTCTCTCACGATTGACGTTTCCGTGGCTTCGGACCGGTCGTCGTGGGCCGGTCCCTTTTCCCGCCCGTTGTCGTCGGGTTCATCTCGCCCGTCGATTTCCTCCATGCTTTCCAGTCTTTGTAAATTCCCTCTCAGGAGCCGGGCGGCACCGTTCGTTTTAGGGCGATTCCACCTTCCTCCACCTCTCGCACGGCACCGCCAAGGTCTTTTCTGCGCTTCTCGTACCTTTCTTCGTTCCCGTTGACGTCGTCGGCCCCGGCCTCGAGGTATTCAGCGTGCGCTAACCGTACGCGAGCGTGATCGCGGAGCTTCCGGTACGTCGGCGAGCGTCGGGATTCCGACTTGACGGTCAGCGCGATGAGGCCGGCGCAGCTTGAGCGATGCCCCGTAAAAATTCCTCTGGATTTTTGCGCTGTGAGAATTTGCAGTCTTTGACGACTGCCCGTTTCCCTGTTCTTCTGAGGACAAAAGCCCGTGTCGATCAGCGGCGCCAAAACATTTTTGCCTTTCGCTCGACGTGCACGATTCCGCACGTCGACGCGAAATCCGCTCAGCGCATCGCTCCCGATTCACGCGCTTCGGGTCCGGATTTATATTTTTCCCGGCAGGCCAGCCGTCCGCACTTGAACGGACTCCTGCGTTTTGCCCTCAAGGAGTGAGAGAGGATAACTCGTTTTCAAAGCATTGTCACTCGTTTACACAAATAGCACGCTGCGAGAGCACTGCTTCATATGCCGTCGGCAAGCCCTCATTTCCTCGGCGACGCGCCGTGCGGCGTCACCGGATACGGACGCCCTCGTCGTCTCGGCATGATCGTCGTCCGCCGCTCCCGGAGCAAGCGGTGCGCATGGCGCCATCTCGTGGTCGCGGGCAGGGACAGCAACGGGTCCAAAACAAAGCGGCGGCGGCGGCTCACGCTGGGCAAGCGGGACTTGTACCCAAACTTGTGAGACGCTCCATCACCTTACCGATCAGATCATTTAAAGCTGTGAAAAGAAACAGGACAGCCGTACCACGGGGGAACAGGAAGCCCGTCGCGTCCTCTGGAGTGGGGATCCAAAAAGCCGTACCTTCCTCGGTGGTCTCGGAAAACAGCGATGTACAATTGGACCGGTGACAAGAACTTGCAAAATTTCCCTCTGAAATCAAGCACTCGAGTCTGTTGCGGAGGTTCTGGGACTCAAATGAAGCAGTACAACCACCATACGTCGATTTGACACATTTATTCACACGTATGGTTTTTTGGCGAAACCATGAACCATCGCCGGAATTTCATCCGTTGCCAAATGACTGTCCGTGTTATCGTCCTCGGGCCTTCAAAACAGCCGAAGTACACGAAGAGAGTTCACTGCCGCGGTTGAGAACGAGATCTCGATCAGCGCCGGTCGAGTGATGCAACTTCCTGCGGGAAAGCCAGAAATGTCACGGAATTAGCGGCACACCGACAGAAATGTCACGGAATTAGCGGAACACCGACTCTTTCTGGAAGCGCCGTATCTTGGACGGGCTCGACGACGAGACGCCGACACGTACGTCACCCGATCGTGTCGCAGAAGAGCTTTTCCCTCGACAGGTTCGTCAGTCATCGGGTCTCCGACAGGTGCGGCTCTCCGAAGACGGGGCGAGGAAATCGGGACCCCGACACTGGCGCAGTTCTCGAGGCGTGCGGCAGCCGCGGCACGGAAATCCTTGCTTTCAAATGGCGCAAAGGCACGGAAATCGTCGCTTGCAACTGCGGCGGGCAAATTGCGCGCACCGAAGTGCGCGGCAGTGGCATAGAAATCACCAGAGGATGCAACAGGTGCCTGGGAGTGGTTTTGAGCACGCTTCTCCCAGTTCATCTTTGCGAGCCTGACATCTCTTGCCCCCCCCCCCCCCCCTTTTTTATGTATTTATTTTTTTAAATATATCTTGAGAGGTGAAAGATAGATGGAAGGCAGAGACAAAAGACAGAGCAGCGACAAGAGTTGGATTGAGGGGTCAGCAAGAGGTCGTCTTCTGCGGAAAAAGAAAAGTATGAATGACAAAAAATAGGACAAACAAATACAACTTGCCAAGATTTCTTATAAATCAAAGGTGCAAGGTTTATTTGATTGTGACGACAGACAGACAGACAGACCGGGCGCATTGCTGTTTTGGCACAGGTGCAAATTCTCAACACATGTTCAAAGGAGGCTTATTAAATGGGAGGTAAAATACAACAGGGGAGAATACGGGTATATCAAGTAGCCCACCCATGCGTCAGTCAGCCCCTTCAAATTATTTTGGCACTGCCGCTATGCATATCGACTTGACTGCATCGACGAGATGCATTTCGGTTGTCAACGATTCCGATCCCGTTACTCCAAAACGTCCCCATTGTGAGTAAGAAAAAGCAACGCGTGACTTTTCCCGGGTAAGTCGTCAAGACCGCAGTTACTTCTCCAAAACGAGAAGAGTTACTTTTGAGTCATCCGTATTTCTCGCCAAGAGATTCGCACAAAAAGCTGTCCAGCTGTTCCAAAACATTGTACCGATCGTGCAGACTGCTCAACATTTCAAACACAACGAAGCGACGGGGAGGCGATTTCATACAATCCAGAGTGACAGTACCGTAAAAGTGCCGAGAAACGCCCCATTTCACTATCGGCACACTATTTTTTATTTTCCTTTGTAAAAAGTCCATTGAATTGTAACTTTTTCACTTACGCATGAAGGAAACAGTTTTACTGACATGTTAAGCGTGCAAGGTATTGTGGATTTATTATTCCTACCGAAACGCGTGGTCATAAATCGTCATACAATAAGGACTGACTCGCAATACTCGCCTTAAATAATCATTACAATGAAAAGTGAGAACGTGACGACTTCGTCGTAGTCCGGAGTGTGAGCTGGTTGAACACGCTGCATGCCTGGTGTGATACGAGTGCTCTTGTGGCCGGCAGAAAGTGACGCGGCAGGCCAGATCTGGCCCCCGGGCCTTGAGTTTGACACCTGTGATATAATGGTTTAAAAAATAAATAAATAAATAAATAAATTAAAAAAATAAACAAAAAAAAAAAGTTAAATAAATAAAATCTATAAAGTTCTTCAGAAATCAGGGAGTCCAAACACACCTCACACCTGGGCGATGGTTTGTGCTCTGCAGAGAGAGAGAGAGAGAGAGAGAGAGCGGGAGAGAGAGAGAGAGAGAGAGAGAGAGAGAGAGAAAAAGCATTTAATTCATACATTTATGTGAACATTTCTAAACAGTGGATTTTACAGTTACAACTATTGAATTCGGAATCTTCAAGTGTGCAAGTCAGTCGAATTGTACAAGCCTGAACTGGAACTTAAGATATCTGCTTCTCACGTAAAACACAACGTGTACGGTTGGATTTTCTTGTATGTTTGCAAACCAACAATACGATAGCCACATAGCAACAATAGCATCGGAACCGGAGGACGATAATGTTTACGACCCAAGATGTCTTCATTATCTCAGAGGGGAGCAGTTTGGTTATTGTACCTTCTACCTCCAAAAATACTCAGGACGAGACTTTACACCGATTTTTATCGGCCCGGCCGATCGGCGTCGGACGGTATTGAGCATTTTATGCCGAACGGCCGATCGTCTTTAAGGTCATAATTCGCCGATCCGAAAAGACATTAACTCTGCGTCGCCGCGCGCACGGTATATTTGAATCCATAGGCTAGTTTATTTTAGCCTCGTCGCATGTCTTTTGACGTAGTACTGTGAATATCTGACGGCCAATGAAGTTATAAAAAAAAAATAATAATAATAATAAAATAAATAAAATAAATACATACATACATAAAACAGCACTCATTTTTGAGATTTTGTGACATTCTTAGAAATGTAATATCATTTAAACGTGAACTTAACATATTTTGCATACGCCAGGAACAAACGAAGGTTTTCATCTGTCACAACCACAGGAAATCTAAACCGAATGAATACAAATTCAAACATGGTAAAGGGATTTGCCAACAACTCCATTTGAAGATACCAAGCCTTACGCAAAACAACAACAACAACAAAAAACACACGCACACGAAAAAAAACCCGGGATTTTCGTGGAGCTCCGCTAAATTTGCGGGCCTGGAATCCAGCGGCAAAAAAAAACGCCGGGCGTTTCTCGGGCCTGAGTAGCATGACTAACTGCTAAGCTATTTTTAGAACAGCCCGCGGGGCTAAGTCAAGTGCTCCTTGCTCCTGCCCGACGTTGCTGACTACCGAGTCAAGAGATGGGCTTTTTACAAATACCCGTGTGCGTAGACCTGTACTTTTCAGCAAATGGAGCAATTTCAAATGGCCAAAGTTGAAGGAACCAGTGGCCGTTTCCTCCGTAACACTGACAAAATGGCGTCTGTAAGTTACGAGACGACGGCGGCTACGTTCACTTCGAAATTCACGTACCCCGTGTTTGGAGCCCCATAGCAAGTTAGGACACAGACATACTGTGGACATGACACCGTTTTAGACAGACGCTTTCCAGTGGCCACGTTAACAAACAGTGCAGTATGAACTTCGAAGTCGAAAGCGTCCTAAGAGTTCTCCGGAAGACTCGTACCATTAGCATGACAAATGCACATGTAAAACCCTTTAAATTGCTACTGCTGATAGCTAGACGCTTAGCCGACACAGACTTGACCATTTACTATCGACAAAAGCAATATAAACACACGGAGCTTTACTAGGATAGAGCCAGGGCGATTACGTCCACTTACCTTCGAAGAGGAACCCGACACTCTGACGAAGCAGCGCGAGCACCGGAGAGCACCCGGCGGTGCGTTCAGGGATCCTGGGAAACGGAAGCTTTCTTTTTCTTTCGGCCAGTTCTGCCATCTCTCTTGTAGTCACGTCCACTTTTACCTTCGAAGAGGAACCCGGCACTCTGACGAAGCAGCGCGAGCACCTGAGAGCACCCGGCGGTGCGTTCAGGGATCCTGGGAAACGGAAGCTTTCTTTTTCTTTCGGCCAGTTCTGCCATCTCTCTTGTAGTCACGTCCACTTACCTTCGAAGAGGAACCCGGCACTCTGACGAAGCAGCGCGAGCACCTGAGAGCACCCGGCGGTGCGTTCAGGGATCCTGGGAAAGGGAAGCTTTCTTTTTCTTTCGGCCAGTTCTGCCATCTCTCTTGTAGTCACGTCCACTTACCTTCGAAGAGGAACCCGGCACTCTGACGAAGCAGCGCGAGCACCTGAGAGCACCCGGCGGTGCGTTCAGGGATCCTGGGAAACGGAAGCTTTCTTTTTCTTTCGGCCAGTTCTGCCATCTCTCTCGTCGTCGTGCGCATCCATTGTCACGATGCCCTCGTGAAGCAGGCTCAACATTTCAGAGTTATGGCTATCCGCTGGTTTATTTGTGGCATAGATGTGCGTGCGGCGTGTCCTTCGGCCACGGTCCCGGGAGGGCGAAAGCTGCGGCAAGCCGAGCTCCCTCTCGTTCTGGCAGTTCATCGGACGTTCCTTTGACGCGGAGTCGGCTCGGCGCTTTAATAAAAGGGACGTCATCTTTCTGCCTCGTGATTTCGGTCCGTGTGATCATTTCAGAGTTGTCGGGTCGGGTCGGGTCGGGTCGGGTCGTACGCACACCAAGGTCGGCGCTGTCTCACAGGCGCTAGCTGATAGAACTCTCCAACAGCGAGAACAGACGTTCCACCAAAAGGTGAATTCGTTCCTTGGATTTGCTTCAATCTTGCGCCCACATATGCAAAGAGATCTTTGGGCGCCACGGAAATCTCACGGGTAATGAGTATTTCAGCAACTGACAGCTCCGCTCCGACTCCGTCCAGGTCGTCGCCCGGGCCGCGCGCGGTACGGCGGTTGGAGGCTTCCCGGCAGCTCGAGTCGCCGATGCGCGGTCGATCCGGAAATGTCGAAGGCTCCCGTGCCGGCGAAGGCTGCGAGAAGAACCGTCCGTCTCTTTGGAAACGCCCGCTCCCTCGGCCGGTCGCGGCGCTCTGCGGAGGATTTTAGTTGCCCCCGCGCGGGTACATTGGATTTGACGAGACCTTCCGGTCCCAGCGCCACCGTGGGTGTCACAGAAGAAAGGCCGTGGCGTTAAGTTATACGCGCGTCGTGCGCACCGACCTCCGACCTCGCGAAAGACGCACGCTTTGCTTTCGCTCGAGGTTCCGATACACGCGGCGGAACACCGACGCCGGCGGCTTCTCTCACGATTGACGTTTCCGTGGCTTCGGACCGGTCGTCGTGGGCCGGTCCCTTTTCCCGCCCGTTGTCGTCGGGTTCATCTCGCCCGTCGATTTCCTCCATGCTTTCCAGTCTTTGTAAATTCCCTCTCAGGAGCCGGGCGGCACCGTTCGTTTTAGGGCGATTCCACCTTCCTCCACCTCTCGCACGGCACCGCCAAGGTCTTTTCTGCGCTTCTCGTACCTTTCTTCATTCCCGTTGACGTCGTCGGCCCCGGCCTCGAGGTATTCAGCGTGCGCTAACCGTACGCGAGCGTGATCGCGGAGATTCCGGTACGTCGGCGAGCGTCGGGATTCCGACTTGACGGTCAGCGCGATGAGGCCGGCGCAGCTTGAGCGATGCCCCGTAAAAATTCCTCTGGATTTTTGCGCTGTGAGAATTTGCAGTCTTTGACGACTGCCCGTTTCCCTGTTCTTCTGAGGACAAAAGCCCGTGTCGATCAGCGGCGCCAAAACATTTTTGCCTTTCGCTCGACGTGCACGATTCCGCACGTCGACGCGAAATCCGCTCAGCGCATCGCTCCCGATTCACGCGCTTCGGGTCCGGATTTATATTTTTCCCGGCAGCCCAGCCGTCCGCACTTGAACGGACTCCTGCGTTTTGCCCTCAAGGAGTGAGAGAGGATAACTCGTTTTCAAAGCATTGTCACTCGTTTACACAAATAGCACGCTGCGAGAGCACTGCTTCATATGCCGTCGGCAAGCCCTCGTTTCCTCGGCGACGCGGATACGGACGCCCTCGTCATCTCGGCGTGATCGTCGTCCGCCGCTCCCGGAGCAAGCGGTGCATGTGGCGCCATCTCGTGGTCATGGGCAGGGACAGCAACGGGTCCAAAACAAAGCGGCGGCGGCGGCGGTCGCAGTTGCAGTTGCAGTAGCAGTAAATTGTCCATAAGTGTGATTGGTTGTTTGTTTCTGTGTGCCCTACGATTGGCTGACGACCAGTTTGGTGAATACCCCTCCCCTGCCTGAAGTCAGCTGAGATAGGTGCCAGCACACCTGGGACAAAAGTGAGGATAAGCTGTTCATAAAATGGATGGATGGATGTATTCTCTATAGAAAAGGCCTTTAATCATGACGTATCTGCGTAATTTATGCAACTTCACTTCCACCTCAGTTAGTAGAAGGCAATTGTGCACCAGGATCACAACGCCTCTGCTCCTACTATTTTATGAATAATAATAAACTGAATAATAAACTTGTCCCACCCAATCTTTTTTCAATTTAAGATGTTCAAACTCTTTTAAATGTGTTTACTGAAGACTCTTGACAATTTACACATTTTCTGGGAACGGAGACATCTTTTTAAGGCAGATGGTCTCTGTCTAAACAAAGAAGGTACCAAATTACTAGCTGTGAAAAGGTTGACTTTTTATGTGTCATTCAAAGTCGCAAAAGGAAAACTTGGACTCACTGGTGCAGTACAAAAGAAAAGGCGTGGTGAATGTTGGGAGACGCAGAGCGATGCAACATCATCAAAACAATCGGATGAGAAAAGGCCAGCTAAAGTTGGGAGGCGCAGAAGGGTGCAGGATCATCAAAACAATCGGAGGAGATAAGGCGACTCGAGATGCAGGAGTCACAGATAAGGAAGCACTTTGAGTCTCCGACACGTCTCCACCCCCTATTGGAGGAAGGTACAATGCAACACTCACTCTCATCCAGGCTAAATGTTATCTTGGATCTCACAAACCAGCTCTTCCGGGGGGATCCCAAAGCGTTCCCAGGCCAGCCGAAAGACGTAGTCTCTCCAGTGTGTCCTGGGTCGTCCCCGGGGTCTCCTCCCGGTGGGACATGCCCGGAACACCTCACCAGGGAGGCGTCCGGGAGTCATCCAAATCAGATGCCCCAGCCACCTCATCTGGCTCCTTTCGATGTGGAGGAGCAGCGGCTCTTCTTTGAGATCCTCCCGGATGACCGAGCTTCTCACCCTATCTCTAAGGGAGAGCCCGGACACCCTGCGGAGGAAACTCATTTTGGCCGCTTGTATCCGGGATCTTATGCTTTCGGTCACGACCCACAGCTCGTGACCATAGGTGAGGGTAGATCGACCAGTAAATTGAGAGCTTCGCCTTTCGGCTTAGCTCCTTCTTTACCACAACGGACCGATACAAAGTCTGCATCACTGCAGACACTGCACCGATCCGCCTGGCCTGGGAACGCCTCGGGATCCCCCGGGAAGAGCTGGATGAAGTGGCTGAGGGGAGGGAAGTCTGGGCGTCCCTGCTAAAGCAGGGCCCCACGACCTGACCTCGGATAAACGGTAGAAAATGGATGGATGGATGGATCTCACAAACAGGATGAAGAGCATTGTTGGAATACCCTTGCCATCCCACCTCGCCTGAAACCAACATCGACTCCTCACATTCCACCTCACCTGAAACCAACATCCACTAAGATGCGAAGGGCCCCTCCTACACCCATGAAGAATCGTAACTGGGAATCAGATTGGTATGTGCGGGTTTGTAGCTTCATATCAAATATAAACAACCTTCTTCAGAAAAAGGCAGACCCCTGTTGAGATCATGCATTTTTCATCCCTGTAATTACAAAGGAGAGAAAGTTGGTTAAACAAATATGGCAAAACATAGAGCTACAAGCTTAGTAAGTATAAATTGTGAACCAAACAAACCATTGCCTCTAGTTATCGTTACAAGACTAGCTCTATTCAATACAGGTCACTGGGTAACAAATTAATGTTGATTAAGGACATATTTACAACCTATGATCTAGCCTTTTTACTCCTAAATGAAACATCCTTAACAGTAAGCAGCTGTAATACCATTATAACTGAGGCAACACCAAAAATGTAAATTTTATGAGCAAGCGTCGAATTGGAAAAAAAGGTGGCGGAATTGCTGCTGTTTTTAAAACATTATTTCAGTGTAAAGAAATACTGTGTGATTTTAGCTCTTTTGAATGTCTCTGTTTTTTGGTATAAGGTGATCCAAAGGTTATTGTTTTAATAATTTATAGACCTCCAAGGTACAATGGAAAATTTATGGAGGAATTTTCAGAAATTGCAGTCAGCGATCTCTACTGGCTACAACTATTTTGTCATAATGGGAGAGTTTAACATTCATGTTGACAATAGCATGGGAAAAAATTCCAATGAACTCTACTATGCTGGACTCATTTGACCTCTCTCAACATATAGTCCAACCCACACTCAAGGCCACATCTTAGACCTGGTAATCTCTAAGGATGTTGAAATTCTATCAGTTGACATTAAGGCTGTCATGAACGGAACAACGGATAGGACCCAAAAATGCACGACTCCAAAACAAATGGACAGTTTAAAAAAAGAGAGGTTTAATATACGGGCAGAGGTCTGTACAAAGGCAGGCAATCCAAAAAAGGCAACAGTATCCAAAAACATGAGGCAAAAAGGCGAGGTCGATAATTGGAACAGCGTCTAGTTTTACTGTGAGTCTTTGACGTGGAAACAAGGAATGCTGGAACGTGACGACAAGGTACAACGAACTGGCGACAAGAAAGAATGAGACACGAGGTTAAATGCAAGGGTTAATTTGGGTGAACGAGGCACAGGTGGTGAAGATGCTCTCAGGAGCAGGTGTGTGTGAAACAGGGGGAAAACAAAAACCGGAACACACACCCATGACAAAGGCTTTGGCTATTTCTGATCATTTTTGTGTTCTTTGAATTACAGATTCTACCAAACGTTCAGGCAACCTCCGTGTCTATTAACTAATTCCTTGCCAATGCCGTCCAAAGACGTCATTCAGAATCCATCTATTCCGTGCCAATGCCGTCTAAAGACGTCAATGGCGTTTTTTAACGGGGATGGGTGGGAGCGGGTCTTATGCAGTTTATGCGTGATCGTCAAGCCTCTGGATAACTGCAATGAGGAATGGCACCCTGTAGAGGGCAACAATGCCTTGAGGTGAATGTCCCTCCCTCAGAAGAAGAAGAGGAAGAAGAAGGAGGAGGCATGGTGCAAGAGACAATGAGAGAAGGCAAGCATAATGGCAGAAAAGAGAGAAGGCGAAATGAAAAAAAATCTAAAAAAAAAAGGTTTCGGTACTAGAAATATATTGCGCCAAGCCAAGAAAAATATTCCTGCGACCAACAGGAATGACACCTTAGATCATGCGGGGGAATAAAGAATGACGTTCCAAGCCGATGGCTTTGTTGCAAAGCTAAGATCATCGCCTGCCACCGTAGGGGACCTAGGTTCAAGACCCCGACTGGACCATCCGCCAACATCCCCCAGACTCACGGCTGTGGTGTCCTTGAGCAAGACACTGATACCCCGAAATGCTCCCCGGGCGCTTCAGCTGCCCCCTGCTCCAGTGTGTTCCACTAACACGTGTATGTGCATGTGTTCACTGTGATGGGTAAAATGCTGAGAACAAATTTCGTGTGCATGCATGCATGTTCATGACACTAAAAGGTGATTCTTCTTCTTCTCCCTTTGGATATCCAGCCAAACCTCATCCCAAGATCCTCCGGATGATCTGGTGACGAAGGTAACTGCAGCCGAAGATTTGCCACTGGCGTTAGCTACATTTAGCAAGCAAACTTGCTATTTCAATCCTTCATCCATCCATTCATCCATTTTCTGAGCCGCTTCTCCTCACTAGGGTCACGGGCGTGCTGGAGCCTATCCCAGCTGTCATCGGGCAGGAGGCGGGGTACACCCTGAACTGGTTGCCAGCCAATCGCAGGGCACATAGAAACAAACAACCATTCACACTCACAGTCATGCCTACGGGCAATTTAGAGTCTCCAATTCATGCATGTTTTTGGGATGTGGGAGGAAACCGGAGTGCCCGGAGAAAACCCATGCAGGCACGGGGAGAACATGCAAACTCCACACAGGCGGGGACGGGGATTGAACCCCGCACCTCAGAACTGTGAGGCTGACGCTCTAACCAGTCGGCCACCGTGCCGCTATTTCAATCCTTGTTACATAAAAATCTGTTGGCAGTACTGATTTGAATTTTCCATTTCGTCCATCTTGCAGGAATTGCAATTGTTTTTACCCTTGTAAAACAATAAAAAGTATTCTCTAGTAATGGTATGGATTTTTAAAATTTACAGGTTATGCATCCACCAGGCGTTCAACCCCCATTCGAGTACACAGTGCAGACAAAAAAGGTGATTGAAATATTTCTTTTCTCCATGTCCCATTACAGCAATTTCAACAATGTATTTTAATAGTAATAGTTCTGTTTCTAAACTGCAACTGGTAATAAAAACCTGGACTATTGAGCAAATGGTAGAGGAGGAGAATTTGGAAGAAAAAAGGGCCTGCTGTGGGAGCCCTATTTTTTCATGCGTTTTTGTCTAATGTAATGTCTGTAAATAGTTATACTTGTAAATAAAAAAAAATTCTGTCAAAAGTACTTTCTCAATGTTGTTTTATGTTTAGATGTTTGAGATTTTTATGAAAGAAAAAAAATATTGGTGTCTAAGTCATTGTTCTGCTTGATCTATCTGCTTTCACAAAAAGGCTGTTTTCTCAATTTTGTTCCTCCAGAAACAGATTTGGCTGAAAGTAGCCTATATTTGACTGGTGATTACTAAAGAACGGTATAAGGTAGAGACAAACTTTTTTTCTGATGAAAGAAGAGAATCTGATCTTTCTTTTGGTGGTTGTGGGGTTTAAATAGTCATAGTACACAATATTCTGTGGGGATTGAAAAATGAGTGGAATTGCTCGAAAATGCCTAGCAGACTTGGGGTTTCCTGCTCAGGAAATGGCTGGAAGTGAATGAGTTAAGAAAACACATAAATGAGAGTACCAGCTCTAGGTTTATAGAGACCATATCTGTGTCGCAAACTGTGAATGCTGAGACAGTTGATGACGTTTTGGAGAAGTTCACCTGGGAAATCTCAAATGTCATGGATGCTGTCACTCCCATTACAACTAAGACAACCTTCGGGTAGCCTAAAGCACCATGGAGGAGCACTACGATGGTGAAGGCCTCTAAATCAAAGTGTAGGAAAGCAGAACGTAAGTGGTGAAAGAATAAACTCCAAATTGAGGATAACCTCGACAGACAAAGTCCTGTAATTTTAACCAAGAGTTAGGGCTAGACAGCAAAAGAACCTCAACAATACTCGCTCTCTGTTTGCTGTGGTTGACAAGCTCACAACCCCCCTGAATCAGATTGCTCCAGAACTCCTCACAGCAGATAAATGCAATGAATTTGCTTGCTATTTTAGTGAAAAAATAGAATTAATCAGGTTAAGTATCAGCATAAATTAGCAAAATGATAAAATAATGCTACAAAAAACTATTACCATGTCAGAAATTGATATAGTTGAACAAAAAACTGTAGAGAAAACGTTTCAGCAGCTGGAACCATCAACTCGCTGTCTGGATTCAATACCACCTGACTTTTTCAAAGCTATTGTGAAATCAGTAGTGGCTGATTTGCAGCAGATAATCAATTACTCACTTCAGTCAGGCAAGTTTCCCAAAGCTCTTAAAATAGCTGCTGTTAAGCCTCTTATATAAAAAAAGAGAACATTGAATGCTTCCATGTTAGCAAACTATAGAACCCGTCATAGGCAAGATTGTCGAGAAGGTAGTTTTTAATCAACTCAGAAATTACTTGAACTTTAAATGGACATTTTGAAACATTTCAATCAGGTTTCTGAACTCATCACAGTACAGAATCAGCTCTTTACAAAGTGCAAAATCATATAAGGTTGAACACTGATTCAGGAACAGTGTAGAACTGACACCTTGTTTTTCTTGTTGGATCTCAGTGATCTTAGTGTGGATTTTGATACAGTGGATTATAACATCCTGCTCAGCAGGCTGTAAACATGGGTAGAACTAAATGGAACTTAAATGGTTCAGGTCCTTGCTGGAGGGAAGGAGTTATTTCGTAACCATTGGAAGTGTTCAATCTTATCAAATGGCAATGACATATGGGGACCTTCAAGGGTCAGATATTGGACCCCTTCTTTTCAGCCTGTACATGCTACCCTTGGGTAAAATTCTTCAGAGCCTTAATGTTGACTATGATAACTATGCAGACGACAGTTATATCTAGCATTCTGTCCAGATGATTAAAGTTCATTTGAGGTGTTTTGTCTCTGTCTAAAACAGATAAATAACTGGATAAGCCAGTTAAACCACAACAAAACCGAGATAATTGTTTTTGGCAGTAAAGAAAAGAGGATTGCTGTTAGTAAACACCTAGAGTCACTCTCTTTAAAGACCACTGACCAAGTCCGCAACCTTAGTGTGTTGAAAGATTCCGACATTACTTCCCACAGACATCAAATCAATCACTAAAATAGCCTTGTACCAGCTGAAGAAAATATCCAGAGTAAAGGCTTGCATGTGCCAAGTAGACCAGGAAAGCTCATCCATGCTTTTATCTCAAGTAGGCTTGACTATTGTATGGTCTTCTGAGCCCTACAATTGGCTGGCAACTAGTTCAGGCTGGACCCCGCCTCCTGCCCGAAAATAGCTGGGATAGGCTCCAGCCCTCCCGCGACCCTTGTGAGGATAAGCGGCTCAGAAAATGGATGGATGGATGGATGGTCTTCTGACTGGACTTCCCCAAAAGGGCATTAAACAGCTACAGCTCATTCAGAATGCTGCAGTTCGGGTTCTGACCAGAACAAAGACATCAGAAGATATTACTCCAATTTAAAGTCTCTCCCCTGGGTCGCAGTCAGCTTTAGAATAGACTTTAAAGTTCTGCTACTGGTCTATAAATCTCTAAATAGTTGATGTCCTGAATACATTAAAGACATGGTAATGGAACATAAGCCCAGTAGTGCTCTGAGATCTGTTGACTCCGATCTGTTGACTCCAATCAGTTAACGAAGCACAGAGTCCAAACCAAATGGAATAAGTTGCCAGTAGAATTTAAGTCAGCCCGAAGTGTCAAATGTCTTTAAGTCCAGGTTAAAAACTCTTCTTTTTTCTCATGCTTTTTAGAACATTTCCACTTTTAAATGATCTTTCCTGCACTGTATGTTGTTTTTAATTTTATTTGTCCTCTTTGTTTTTAAATTTTTTAAAGTTGGTTTTTATTTTCCTCTTTATTTTTAACATGCTTCTGATCATGTGAAACACCTTGTGTATGAAATGTGCTATATTAATAAATTTGCTTTGCTTTGCTGGAAAAGGTGAAAATAGAGAAAAATTTGAAACTAACTTAAAAATGGCGGACTTATTACTGGGTTTCGGGTACGGCTCCAAGAGACTTTATTTTGTAGGTCTGAGGCCTTTTGATAGACCAAGGTGAAAAATATAGCCAGGGCTGCTATTTGAAAAACAATTGTAGGGGGTGCTGCTGAGCCATTCTTTTTCTTTAACCTGTTCCATATGCCTCCCAATTTTGGTAGACCTACAACCCCAATTCCAATGAAGTTGGGATGTTATGTTAAACATAAATAAAACCTGAATACAATGATTTGCAAATCATGTTAACCTATATTTAATTGAATACATTACAAAAACAAAATATTTAATGTTCAAACTGATAAACTTTGTTTTTGGCAAATAATCATTAACTTAGAATTTTATGGCTGCAACACATTCCAAAAAAGCTGGGACAGGGTCATGTTTACCACATCTTCTTCTTCTTCTTTTCCTTTCGGCTTGTCCCGTTAGGGGTCGCCACAGCGCGTCATCCTTTTCCATGAGAGCCTATCTCCTGCATCCTCCTCTCGAACACCAACTGCCATCATGTCTTCCCTCACGACATCCATCAACCTTCTCTTTGGTCTTCCTCTAGCTCTCTTGCCTGGCAGCTCCATCCTCATCATCCTTCTACCAATATACTCACTCTCTCTCCTCTGGACGTGTCCAAACCATTGAAGTCTGCTCTCTCTAACTTTGTCTCCAAAACATCGAACCTTGGCTGTCCCTCTGATGAGCTCATTTCTAATTTTATCCAACCTGGTCACTCCGAGAGCGAACCTCAACATCTTCATTTCCGCCACCTCCAGCTCTGCTTCCTGTTTTCTCTTCAGTGCCACTGTCTCTAATCCATACATCATGGCTGGCCTCACCACTGTTTTATAAACTTTGCCCTTCATCCTAGCAGAGACTCTTCTGTCACATAACACACCTGAAACCTTCCTCCACCCGTTCCAACCTGCTTGGACCCATTTCTTCACTTCCTGACCACACTCACCATTGCTCTGGGCGGTTGACCCCAAGTATTTAAAGTCCTCTACCTTTGCCATCTCTTCTCCCTGTAGCCTCATTCTTCCCCCACCACCCCTCTCATTCATGCACATATATTCTGTTTTACTTCGGCTAATCTTCATTCCTCTTCTTTCCAGTGCATGCCTCCATCTTTCTAACTGTTCCTCCAGCTGCTCCCTGCTTTCACTGCAGATCACAATGTCATCTGCAAACATCATGGTCCACGGGGATTCCAGTCTAACCTCATCTGTCAGCCTATCCATCACCACTGCAAAAAGGAAGGGGCTCAGGGCTGATCCCTGATGCAGTCCCACGTCCACCTTAAATTCTTCTGTCACACCGACAGCACACCTCACCGCTATTCTGCTGCCCTCGTACATGTCCTGTATTATTCTAACATACTTCTCTGCCACTCCAGACTTCCGCATGCAGTACCACATTTCCTCTCTGGGTACTCTGTCATAGGCTTTCTCTAGATCTACAAAGACACAATGTAGCTCCTTCTGACCTTCTCTGTACTTTTCCATCAACATCCTCAAGGCAAATAATGCATCTGTGGTACTCTTTCTAGGCATGAAACCATACTGTTGCTCGCAAATACTCACTTCTGTCCTGAGTCTAGCCTCCACTACTCTTTCCCATAACTTCATTGTGTGGCTCATCAACTTTATTCCTCTATAGTTGCCACAGCTCTGCACATCACCTTTGTTCTTAAAAATGGGCACCAGTACACTTTTCCTCCATTCCTCAGGCATCTTCTCACACACTAGAATTCTATTGAACAAGCTGGTCAAAAACTCCACAGCCACCTCTCCTAGATGCTTCCATACCTCCACAGGAATGTCATCAGGACCAACTGCCTTTCCATTTTTCATTCTCTTTAATGCCTTTCTAACTTCCCCCTTACTAATCATTGCCACTTCCTGGTCCACCACACTTGCCTCTTCTACGCTCCCTTCTCTATCATTTTCCTCATTCATCAACTCCTCGAAGTATTCTTTCCATCTACCTAGCACACTGCTGGCACCAGTCAACATATTTCCATCTCTATCCTTAATCACCCTAACCTGCTGCACATCCTTCCCATCTCTATCCCTCTGTCTGGCCAGCCTGTATAGATCCTTTTCTCCTTCTTTAGTGTCCAACCTGCCATACATGTCATCATATGCCTCTTGTTTTGCCTTTGCCACCTCTACCTTTGCCCTGTGTCGCATCTCAATGTATTCCTTTCGCCTCTCCTCGGTCCTCTCAGTGTCCCACTTCTTCTTAGCTAACCGTTTTCCTTGTATGATTTCCTGTACTGTGAGGTTCCACCACCAAGTCTCCTTCTCTCCTTTCCTGCCAGAAGATACACCAAGTACTCTCCTGTCTGCTTCTCTGATCACCTTGGCTGCAGTGGTCCGGTCTTCTGGAAGCTCTTCCCGTCCACCGAGAGCCTGTATCACCTCTTCCCGAAAAGCTGCACAACACTCGTCCTGTCTCAGCTTCCACCACATGGTTCTCTTCTCTGCCTTTGTCTTCCTAATTTTCCTCCCCACCACCAGAGTCATCTTACACACCACCATCCTATGCTGTCTAGCCACACTCTCCCCTACCACTACCTTACAGTTGGTAACCTCCTTCAGATTACATCGTCTGCACAAGATGTAATCCACCTGTGTGCTTCTACCTCCGCTCTTGTAGGTCACCCTATGTTCGTGCCTCTTCTGGAAAAAAGTGTTCACTACAGCCATTTGCATCCTTGTTGCAAAGTCTACCACCATCTGTCCCTCCAAGTTCCTTTCCTGGATGCCGTACTTACCCATCACTTCTTCATCACCCTTATTACCTTCACCAACATGTCCATTACAATCTGCACCAATTACGACTCTCTCTCTGTCTGGGATGCTCAGAACTACATCATCTAGCTCCTTCCAGAATTTCTCTTTCACCTCTAGGTTACATCCTACCTGTGGGGCATAGCCACTAATCACATTACACATAACACCCTCAATTTCAAATTTCAGCCTCATCACTCGATCTGATACTCTTTTCACCTCCAAGACATTCTTAGCCAACTCTTCTTTTAAAATAACCCCGACTCCATTTCTCTTCCCATCTACACCATGGTAAAATAATTTAAACCCTGCCCCTAAACTTCTAGCCTTACTGCCTTTCCACCTGGTCTCCTGGACACACAATATATCAACCTTTCTCCTAATCATCATGTCAACCAACTCCCGGGATTTTCCTGTCATAGTCCCAACATTCAAAGTCCCCACATTCAGTTCTAGGCTCTGTGTTTTCCTCTTCTCTTTCTGCCGAAGAACCCGCTTTCCACCTCTTCTTCTTCTTCTTCTTTGACTTCGACTTCGACCCACAGTAGCTGAATTTCCAACAGCGCCCTGCAGGTTGACGGCGCCGGTGGCGGACGTTGTTAACCCGGGCCACGACCGATCCGGTATGGAATTCTTTGGATGAACGCTCATATTTGTTTGGCAAGGTTTTAAGCCGGATGCCCTTCCTGACGCAACCCTCTGCATTTATCCGGGCTTGGGACCGGCCTACAGTTTGCACTGACTTGTGCCCCCCATAGGGCTGCATTGTCATGTTTACCACATACATCACCTTTTCTTTTAACAACATTAAAAAAACGTTTGGGAACTGAGGACACTAATTGTTGAAGCTTTGTAGGTGGAATTATTTTCCATTCTGGCTTGATGTACAGCTTCAGCTGTTCAACAGTCCGGGGTCTCCGTTGTCGTATTTTACGTTTCATAATGCGCCACACATTTTCAATGGGAGACAGGTTAGGACTGCAGGCAGGCCAGTCTAGTACGCGCACTCTTTTACTACGAAGCCACGCTGTTGTAACACATGCAGAATGTGGTTTGGCATTGTTTTGCTGAAATAAGCAGGGACGTCCATGAAAAAGACGTTGCTTGGATGGCAGCATATGTTTCTCCAAAACCTGTATGTACCTTTCAGCATTAATGGTGCCTTCACAGATGTGCAAGTTACCCATGCCATTGGCACTAAGACAGCCCCATACCATCACAGATGCTGGCTTTAGAACTTAGAGTCCATAACAGTCCGGATGGTTCTTTTCCTCTTTGGCCTAGAGACACGACGTCCTCAATTTCCAAAAACAATTTGATATGTGGACTCGTCGGACCACAGAACACTTCTCCACTTTGCATCAGTCCATGTTAGATGAGCTCGGGCCCAGAGAAGCTGGCGGCGTTTCTGGGTGTTGTTGAAAAATGGCTTTTGCTTTGCATAGTAGAGTTTTAAGTTGCACTTACGGATGTAGCGCCGCACTGTATTTACTGACATTGGTTTTCTGAAGTGTTCCTGAGCCCATGTGGTGATATCCATTACAAATTTATGTCGGTTTTTGATGCAGTGCCGCCTGAGGGATCGAAGGTCACGGTCATTCAATGTTGGTTTTTGGCCTTGCCACTTACATGCAGTGTTTCTCCAGATTCTCCGAACCTTTTGATGATATTATGGACCGTAGATGATGAAATCCCTAAATTCCTTGCAATTGTACGTTGAGGAACATTGTCCTTAAACTGTTTGACTATTTTCTCATGCACTTGTGCACAAAGAGGTGAACCTCGCCCCAGCTTTGCTTGTGAATGACTGAGCAATTCTTTTTATACCCAATCATGGCACCCACCTGTTACCAATTAGCCTGTTCACCTGTGGAATGTTCCAAACAGGTGTTTGATGAGCATTCCTCAACTTTCTCAGTCTTTTTTGCCACCTGTCCCAGCTTTTTTGGAACGTGTTGCAGCCATAAAATTCTAAGTTAATGATTATTTACTAAAAACAATGAAGTTTATCAGTTTGAACATTAAATATCTTGTCTTTGTAGTGTATTAGGTTGAACATGTTTTGGAAATCATTGTATTCTGTTTTTATTTATGTTTAACACGTCCCAACTTCATTAGAATTGGGGTTGTAGGTGAAATGTATAGCAAGGGCTGCTTTGCTGCAAATTTGTAGGGGGCGATACTGAGCCAATAAAAAAAAATGCACAAAAAAAAAGTTAAATGTTGAAATGTTTGGCAGGCTTGATGTGTGTGCAAGGTTTCATGAGCATGTTTAGAACCTCAAAACAGTATTGGTTTCTTGGCAAACAGTATGGCAAACAACGTCGCAACAGCAACAGCGTTTGTCGAAAACTCACACTTTGTATTGTGACATCATGAAGGCCTTAACAGTCTTCTGAGCAAATAGGTAGATCAGATGACCCTGCTAGCAGGAGAACAAGTATGAAACATAATTTCCTTGTGCCAGTAGGTGGCACTATTGGTAGAATTATTTTTTAAATAGATGCCTTTAAATGGAGACTGTCATCAAATGTGTGAAAGTTTGAAACGATATGATCCTCTGGAGTCAAGTTACAATATGACTTTTGATGTCATGGCGAATCATCAAAATTCGCTATGCTGCCACAGCCACGCCTTCTGCCGAAACGTCACAATATTTTTTACAAAGCATGGCCAAGAGCTTGAGGCTTTACTAACAAAATTGTAGGTGGATCTGCTCAATGTGCTGGGCGCAGTACATTAAAACGTAGATGATAACATTTTTGTCGCCACGAGGTGGCGCTATATGTATAAGAAAATATTGCCATACAGCTGTGTTCAGGGTATGACTGTTATGCAATGTGAAGTTTGGGATTTTTTTCGAGGAGCGTTATTAAGGATTTTCTGTTTTGTGGAGAAGGACATTTGATATGCAAAATTGTATGCCCTGACCCCGTTAAATAGATGGCAAAATAGAAAGCTTTTAATTTTTAATGTTCCAGGTCTGGAGATGCTACACACCAAGTGAATCGGATGAATGCTGTAGGACAAGTTCACCAAAGTATGAACCTTGTGAATGTGGAAAAATGGTCCAAAAAGGTCACAAATTTTACCTTTAAGAAATCTTTACTCACTTCCTGTTTATTTTAGAATATGGCTTCTGCTGACTTTTTTTTTGTACGTTTCAGGGTGATACACATACCTCACAATTTTTGTAGCCGTAGCTGACACGTATTGTGGGGGCGCTACAGAGAAATTTTTTTTAGTAATCACATAAAGCAACTTTAAAATATAAGCATTTTTGTTAGGTCCGATGTGCGTGCAAAGTTTGGTTTGAATCGGGGTATTTTTAGCCACTTAAAAATGTGATCGTTCGCAGATATAATAACTTGAGCTGCGAGCAGCTATTAAGGACCCTCGCACCCCTGGCCATGTTCAGGTACTGGCATGTTAGGGCACTGACATCCAATGAATAGAAATGGGCATCACACTTTTCAGACTTATATTCGCGTAAAACCGTATATCATTTCATTCCACTTCACAATTATTTATAGCACAACACAACAGTGTGGTGGACAGCATGTTGCCATGGCAACAGCATTAGACAAATATGGAAAGCTTTGAATAAATTCTCATCCTCAATATGTTAAGATGAGACACTCAAAGTTTGAAATTGATCTGATTAAATTTCTAGGAGGAGTTCTTTAAAATATGACCTCGATAAAAGGCGAAAATGGGGTGAAAATGGAAAGTGAAAGGAGAAAAAATAGGTCAGAATTTGAAAGGAAATAAAAAATGGCGGACTTCCTGTTAGGTTTAGGGTATGGCTCTAAGAGACTTTTAGTAGGTCTTGGGCTGTTAGATATGCCTCCCAATTTTGGTAGACCAAGGTGAAATGCTTTGTTGAAAATTTGTAGGGGGCGCCACGGAGCCATTTTTTAAAAATAGCACAAAAAACTGTTAAATATTTAAATGTTTGCCAGGTTTGATGTGTGTAGAAAGTTTTATGAGTTTTCTTATATGTTTAGACCCTTTAAAACTGCATTGGTTTCTTGGCAAACAGCGGGGTGAATAGCATGTCATACACTGATTGAAAAGCTTTAATAACTTTTTATCTTCAATATCTTTAGATGAGGCACCCAAAGTTTGAAGTTGATTGGATTTAATCTCTAGGAGGAGTTCATTAAAATATGACCTCTATAAAAGGCAAAAAATGAGGTAAAAATGTAATGTAAGTGAAAAATGGTAGACCTCCTGTTGGGTTTAAGGTATGGCTCTCGAGACCAAGACCGATCTCTGGTGTTACAACACGAGTAAAAAGTAAAAGTAAATGAAAAATGCAGACTTCCCTGCCCCCACCACACACGTACAGTTGGTACGGAAGGTTTTCAGACCCCCTTCAATTTTTCACTCTTTGTTATATTGCAGCCATTTGTTAAAATCATTTAAGTTCATTTTTTTCACATTAATGTACACAGAGCACCCCATATTGACAGGAAAAAAACATAATTGATGATTTTTTTGCTGATTTATTAAAAAAGAAAAACTGAAATATCACACAGCCGTAAGTATTCAGACCCTTTGCTGTGACACTCATATATTTAACTCGGGTGCTGTCCGTTTCGTCTGATCTTCCTTGAGATGGTTCTACACCTTCATTGGAGTACAGCTGTGTTTGATTATACTGATTGGACTTGATTAGGAAAGCCACACCCCTGTCTATATAAGACCTTACAGCTCACAGTGCATGTCACAGCAAATGAGAATCATGAGGTCAAAGGAACTGCCTGAAGAGCTCAGAGACAGTATTGTGGCAAGGCGCAGAAAAAATAATTCTGCTGTACTTAAGGTTTCAAAGAGCACAGAAGCCTCCTTCATCCTGAAATGGAAGACGTTGGGACGATCAGAACCCTTCCTAGAGCTGGGTGTTCGGCCAAACTGAGCAATTGGGGGAGAAGAACCTTGATGAGAGAGGTAAAGAAGAACCCAAAGATCACTGTGGCTGAGATTCAGAGATGCAGTCGGGAGATGGGCGAAAGTTCTAGAAAGTCAACCATCACTGCAGCCCTCCACCAGTCAGGGCTTTATGGTAGAGTGGCCCGACAGAAGCCTCTCTTCAATGCAAGACACATGAAAGCCCGCATAGAGTTTGCTAAAAAAAACACCTGAAGGACTCCAAGATGGTGAAAAATAAGATTCTCTGGTATGATGAAACCAAGATAGAAATTGTTGGCCTTAATTCTAAGTGGCATGTGTGGAGAAAATCAGACACTGCTCATCACCTGTCCAATACAGTCCCAACAATGAACCATGGTGGTGGCAGCATCATGCTGTGGGGGTGTTTTTCAGCTGCAGGGACAGGGAGACTGTTTGCAATCGAAGAAAAGATGAATGCGGCCAAGTACAGGGATATCCTGGACGAAAACCTTCTCCAGAGTGCTCAGAACCTCAGACTGGGCTGAAGGTTCACCTTCAAAAAAACAATGACCCTAAGCACACAGCTAAAATACCGAAGGAGTGACTTCAGAACCACTCCGTTTTTGAATGGCCCAGACAGAATCCTGACTTAAACCCAATTGAGCATCTCTGAAAAGACCTGAAAATGGCTGCCCACCAACATTCACCATCCAACCTGACAACCTGAAGAGGATCTGCAAGGAGGAATGGCAGAGGATTCCCAAATCCAGGTGTGAAGAACTTGTTGCATCATTCCCAAAAAGACTCATGGCTGTATTAGATCAAAAGGGTGCTTCTACTCGGTACTGAACATCCATCCATCCATCCATCCATTTTCTGAGCCGCTTCTCCTCACTAGGGTCGCGGGCGTGCTGGAGCCTATCCCAGCTATCATAAGGCAGGAGGCAGGGTACACCCTGAACTGGTTGCCAGCCAATCACAGGGCACATACAAACAAACAACCATTCACACTCACCTTCACACCTACAGGCCATCTTAGAGTCTTCAATTAACCTACCATGCATGTTTTTGGGATGCAGGAGGAAACCGGAGTACCCGGAGAAAACCCACTCAGGCATGGGGAGAACATGCAAACTCCACACAGGCGAGGCCGGATTTGAACCTTTGAACGTCTGCCTCAGAACTGTGAGGCAGACGTGCTAACCAGTTGGTCACCGTGCTACCACCCGCCAACATATGGAGAGTAAAAAGATCGTACAAAAAGGAATACTGTTTCCTTCCTTCAGTGCACCGCTCCTTCTCTAGATTGATTACTTTCTTAACTCAGCTGCTCAAAACAGTACCTTCAAAATACATCCAATAATAATCAGCCATCACCCTCCAATTTCTCTCTGCCTCAAACTTGAATCAACCATAATACCTTCTACAACATGGCGCTTTAATACTTCTCAACTGAAAGATCCAGAGTTTAATACTTTTGTAAGAATGGAATTAAAATATTTTCTAGATTTGAATGATTCCACAACGATATCTCCATCCTTATTTTGGGAAGCAGGGAAAGCTGTAATTAGAGCCAAAATCATTTCATACTCTTCTTACAAGAAAAAACAAGAACTAAAACTGGAAAGCGAATTAGAGATGAAAAGCAAACAACTTACGGAAGAAGATGCAATAAATCCGTCTGACCTACTTAGGAACCAACTTTATAATGCGAAACAACAACTTGATAGCATATAATAAAAAACAACAGAGTTCCAACTACAACAGCTAAGATACAGTAAATTTGAGCACAATAATAAATCAGGAAACTTTCTTGCAAACCAACTTTCTTGCAAACCAACTTCAACGTAACAAAGAAAAAAAACACTAATTACAACCATAGAAGATTCAAATGGCAAATGTACTCAATCACCAGAGGATATTAATGATATACTCTACAATACTACAGTAGTTTATATTCATCTCCCAATAAGCCAAATAAAGATGACATTAAAACTTTTATCAGTAACCCGGAACATCCCTCAATTACCTTCAGAAAGTCAAGTATCTTGAGGCGCCCCATTAACCTTCACAGAATTGCATAAGACCTTAAATGATATGCCAACAGGTAGAGCTTCAGGCACTGACGGCTATTCCGCAGTTTTATATACATTTCTGGTCTATACTAGAACCACTATTTTTCAGAATGGTGATAAAAGGTAAAGGTAAAGGTAGATAATGGCCTAATTAGAAGCCATATGAACACACCCACAATAAAACTACTACTGAAACCAGGAAAAGACCCCACTCATTCAGCTAATTACCGACCGCTGTCACTAATTAACATGGAAATCAAAATAATTTCTAAGGCTTTAGCCAACAGACAAGAAATAATCTCCCGCTGATAGTACACTGTGACCAAACAGGTTTCATTAAATGTTGGAGCTCCACCAACAATTTCAGGCGACTGATAAACCTAAAAAGTATGCCTCGGTATAATAATCTAAAAGCAATTGTCTTGTCACTAGATCCAGAAAAAGCTTTTTACAAAGTTAACTGGTCTTTTCTTTTAGCTGGACTTCACATATTTGGCATCTGTGATTCATATGTTCACTGGATCGCAACGTTATACAACTCACCCAAAGCAACTGTCACCACAAATGGGGCCACATCACAAAGTTTAATTTTACAAAGAGGACGAGACGAGGATGCCCCTCTCAGCCCTGCTGTTTGGACTATTTGTTGAACCACTGGCAATAGCCATACGGCAAGACACTAGTATTAAAGGTATCTGCTCTCCTATGTCAGAACAAAATCAATCTATACACAGATGATGTCCTTCTTTATTTACAAAAATCCAAGTCATCACTTCAAAGTTTTTAACCTCAAGACATTTTCGCAATTATCAGAATATACTCATTATCAGAATATGCTATCAAAGTCAACAATACATCCGATAACGAGTAACTCATGGAATCCTGCGGACCAAAATCCAAACTTTCCTATTGCTACAGGGAATATCAAATATCTAGGCATTAATAATACATCAGGAAAACTTACAAAGTTAAATCATCTAAATCACGTACCTCTACTGGAAATAATTCGTGACGACTTAAAATGTTGGGACAGCCTACCTATTTCACTTCTAGGGCATATAGCTACGGTAAAAATGAAAACGTTACCTCAAATTAACTATTTATTTTTAATGATCCCATTCAAACCCACGTTAAAGTGGTTCCAAATGCTAAACTCAGCCATTTAATTTTTTTTATTCAAAAATAAGAAAAATAGAATTAGCCTATTTTAGCGTCTAATGGTTTGGATAAAAGCGTAATTAATTTGGACAGGGGGTCGGAGAGTAAACACATGTTTACTAATTCAAGCAAACGTTAGAATGTTACAATCAAAGCTATCTTTGTCTCGTACAGGGCACCATGTCTCTTTTTATATTTATAGTTTTTAGGCAACGTGAAGAAAAGCCTCTATCAATCTCTGGTCTCAAGAAGGCTCGCTACTTTCAATAGGATGATAGTTCTCTATTTCAGCGGTCAAATGTTGCACTCAAACACACAGGAGGTTGATTTTCGGGAAAATTTAATGAAAACTGCAGGGAAATTCAGGGAACAGATGCAGAAGGACTTTACTATTAAAATCACAGGTAAACATGTAAAGAACAAGATATAGGACAAATGACTTCACTTGTGACGTGAGCGTGAAATGATGCATTTTGAGAGATGATAAAGCTGGGAATCTCTGTGATCGTTAGTTAATCCCAAATTGTTATGCAGTAATTTGTACTTGGTAAACAGCAAGGTGTACTCACGTTAGGCAGATCAAGCTAGTCAAGCTGGTCTGTTCTTCCAATGTCTCGACAGGACGCCGAGAGGTCGATTTGAAGAAAAAGATGAAAATAAGGAAAAACAGCAGAGACTAAAACACAAGAAGGTTGCTTGCGACACGCTCAGGAGGTAAATTGCACATACAATCCTTCCTGCCAGGTTAAACTCGCTGGCAACTCAAACTCTTACGCTAGGAGAAGCGCAGTTGAGGAGTTATGCAGAGTAGTCTCTTTGGCCTGGCGACTGTTGAATTGGCTGGGAAGGTGCATTTTTGTTGAGCCGAGCCCATCTGGCTCCGCCGCCCTTGTGGTGTGGGAGAAGGGGAGAAAGGGGGCTTTTGTACCTGTAGGGAGGGGACGATGATGAGTCTTTGATGAGGCCGATGACTGTGGTGTTTGACAGCTGCGTGCATTCAGGTGCAGTCGTTCATGTAGAGAAATAAGAGCAGCAGAGACAAGACAAATCCTTGGGGTGGCCCAGTGCTGGTGGTGTGTGTGGATGAGGTGGTGTCCCCCAGCCTCACCTGTCCTGCCCGTCAGGAAGCTGTGAATCCACGGGCAGATGGCAGGCGAGACGGTGAGTTGGAGATGGCTGGAGGAGAGGAGTTTGGGGCTGATGGTGTTGAACGCAGAGCTGAAATCCACGAACAGGATCCTCGCATAGGTCCCCGCGCTGTCAAGGTGTTCTAGGATGAAGTGCAGTCCCATTTTGACTGCGTCATCCAGAGACATGTTTGCTCGGTAGGCAAACTGCAGGGGGTCCAGCAGGGGACCTGTGACGCTCTTGAGGTGGTCCAGGACAAGGCGTTCAAAGGACTTTGACCACAGATGTCAGGGCATCAGGCCTGTAGTCATTCAGACCCGAGATTGCAGATATTTTATTTTTTAAATTTAGTGTCACAATTAAAATTAAGTGACTTTGATGACAAGGATGACGGTGGTGGGGACTAGGATGACCTGACACCTGAACTTGCCCTTGAAAACACTGACATAATCAGTCACATTATCGGCTGCAGCATGAGCATCGTTGACGTCTCCATGAACAAATGTGACATACAGATTAACAGTAACCCTACTATAAGTTTAAAAGAGTGCACAGAAACCTTTGAAAAAATGTCATGATAACAAACTAATTTTGATGCTACAATATAGTAACGTCTCACTCCCTCCCCCAGTCTTTATTTGAGGATATATTTGAGATTTTTCGGACCATTTCAGTGCTGCTGGGTTCAGCAACATCACAGAGAATTATCATCAAATACTCAACAGGCACCGCGTATCAGTGCAGGTTGGTTCAGACTTTTATCATCGAACTTAGATGAGAGAAACTTAACATTCGTTTCAGCAATCCAAGTTGTGATTTCACTGTCTTCACTCAGTCACAAACCTGAAGACCTTAGCAATCTAATTCTGGGCTCAGTAGAATATGGTGAATTCATCATTATGCCCCCATATTCCATTCTTCAAAGTCAAATGCAGCCCTATGGGGGGCACAAGTCAGTGCAAACTGTAGGCCGGTCCCAAGCCCGGATAAATGCAGAGGGTTGCGTCAGGAAGGGCATCCGGCTTAAAACCTTGCCAAACAAATATGAGCGTTCATCCAAAGAACTCCATTCCGGACCGGTCGTGGCCCGGGTTAACAACGTCCGCCACCGGCCGTTGGAAATTCAGCTACTGTGGGTCGAAGTCAAAGAAGAAGAAGAGGTGGAAAGCGGGTTCTTTGGCAGAAAGAGAAGAGGAAAACACAGAGCCTAGAACTGAATGTGGGGACTTTGAATGTTGGGACTATGACAGGAAAATCTCAGGAGATGGTTGACATGATGATTAGGAGAAAGGTTGATATATTGTGTGTCCAGGAGACCAGGTGGAAAGGCAGTAAGGGTAGAAGTTTAGGGGCAGGGTTTAAATTATTTTACCATGGTGTAGATGGGAAGAGAAATGGAGTTGGGGTTATTTTAAAAGAAGAGTTGGCTAAGAATGTCTTGGAGGTGAAAAGTGTATCAGATCGAGTGATGATGCTGAAACTTGAAATTGAGGGTGTTATGTATAACGTGATTAGTGGCTATCCCCACAGGTAGGATGTGACCTAGAGGTGAAAGAGAAATTCTGGAAGGAGCTAGATGATGTAGTTCTGAGCATCCCAGACAGAGAGAGAGTCGTAATTGGTGCAGATTGTAATGGACATGTTGGTGAAGGTAATAAGGGTGATGAAGAAGTGATGGGTAAGTACGGCATCCAGGAAAGGAACTTGGAGGGACAGATGGTGGTAGACTTTGCAACAAGGATGCAAATGGCTGTAGTGAACACTTTTTTCCAGAAGAGGCACGAACATAGGGTGACCTACAAGAGCGGAGGTAGAAGCACACAGGTGGATTACATCTTGTGCAGACGATGTAATCTGAAGAGGTTACCAACTGTAAGGTAGTGGTAGGGGAGAGTGTGGCTAGACAGCATAGGATGGTGGTGTGTAAGATGACTCTGGTGGTGGGGAGGAAAATTAGGAAGACAAAGGCAGAGAAGAGAACCATGTGGTGGAAGCTGAGACAGGACGTGTGTTGTGCAGCTTTTCGGGAAGAGGTGATACAGGCTCTCGGTGGACGGGAGGAGCTTCCAGAAGACTGGACCACTGCAGCCAAGGTGATCAGAGAAGCAGGCAGGAGAGTACTTGGTGGATCTTCTGGCAGGAAAGGAGAGAAGGAGACTTGGTGGTGGAACCTCACAGTAGAGGAAATCATACAAGGAAAAAGGTTAGCTAAGAAGAAGTGGGACACTGAGAGGACCGAGGAGAGGCGAAAGGAATACATTGAGATGCGACACAGGGCAAAGGTAGAGGTGGCAAAGGCAAAACAAGAGGCATATGATGACATGTATGGCAGGTTGGACACTAAAGAAGGAGAAAAGGATCTATACAGGCTGGTCAGACAGAGGGATAGAGATGGGAAGGATGTGCAGCAGGTTAGGGTGATTAAGGATAGAGATGGAAATATGTTGACTGGTGCCAGCAGTGTGCTAGGTAGATGGAAAGAATACTTCGAGGAGTTGATGAATGAGGAAAATGATAGAGAAGGGAGCGTAGAAGAGGCAAGTGTGGTGGACCAGGAAGTGGCAATGATTAGTAAGGGGGAAGTTAGAAAGGCATTAAAGAGAATGAAAAATGGAAAGGCAGTTGGTCCTGATGACATTCCTGTGGAGGTATGGAAGCATCTAGGAGAGGTGGCTGTGGAGTTTTTGACCAGCTTGTTCAATAGAACTCTAGTGCGTGAGAAGATGCCTGAGGAATGGAGGAAAAGTGTACAGGTGCCCATTTTTAAGAACAAAGGTGATGTGCAGAGCTGTGGCAACTATAGAGGAATAAAGTTGATGAGCCACACAATAAAGTTATGGGAAAGAGTAGTGGAGGCTAGACTCAGGACAGAAGTGAGTATTTGCGAGCAACAGTATGGTTTACTTTATTCAAAAATGACAGGGTGACAATAAATGTCTGAGTTTTGGTAATTCTCAAGCTTCTACCCTAATTGGGGCGGAGAATTCTTGCCTTTGCTTCCAAACTCAGTTGTCACTTACAATCCCGTCTTATACATTCATACTTTTACACATACACACGATATTAATAACGTTTTTATAAACACACGAAAACACGGAAACACAGAAACACAGAAATACGGAATTTAAGTACGTACAGGACCCCGCCGTCCCCACGGATTTTATCGGATTCCGTCGTCCATCTTGACCACTTGCCAGTGACTAGTATTACACAAGGTTTGTTCTGCCGCAGACTTCTTCGTCGCGCAATTCACTCACTCTTTAATCCTTTTTTCCCCAAAATTTTTTTAAAATTTAACTCACCACTCGTCTTCAATCCTATGGATTGTCGTCAACCTTCAGATCCCAGTTGAGGAGGACGAAGACCAGTCCCGTAAAGGGTCTTACTTGCCGTGGCCACGGTCTCTTAACTGGAAGTCGGCTCCACAACTGGAATCCTCGGGTGTGTTGACATCCGGCTCGAAGGACCAATTTAATGTTGGATTTATCTTACCCAACATTATAAAAAATAGACACAAAAGGAATGAAGACGCTGGTTTCTTTTTCTCATGAGGAGGGCGTATGGGAGATTGTTCAGATCACAGCCTCTCAACACGCTCTAAACAATCCCCCCCCTCGCTCCTGCTTTTATTTGAAATAGGAGGGATTTACAAATCATAATGTTCTAAGCAATAAGACACAACACAAAATATTTGATAATAAGAGGGTTTTTCCCAGACATAGTATTCTAAGTAATAAGACACAACACATAATATTGAACCAACACCTGTCACGACCCGACCACATCCGATCACGTCCTTGGTCCAGGCGCCCTTCCATCGGATGATGCTGAGTCTTCTTTTTGAAGGCGAGACATCTAAAATTGTCCATTATACTAATGCAAGCTAAGCAAATAAATGATAACTTCTACAATTTATCTAACAGTCACCCATGGCAAACAGGTCCTAGGTGAGGGACCAATGCTAAAAGACACCTATGATGAAGCATATATATGGATTTAGGTTTCCCTTGCCTGGACGCGGGTCACCGGGGCCCCCCTCTGGAGCCAGGCCTGGAGGTGGGGCTCAAAGGCGAGCGCCTGGTGGCCGGGCCTGCACCCTTGGGGCCCGGCCGGGCACAGCCCGAAAGGGTAACGTGGCTCCCCCTTCCCATGGGCTAACCACCTGTGGGAGGGGCCATAGGGGTCGGGTGCAGTGCGAAGTGGGCGGTGGCCGCAGGCAGGGACCTTGGCGAGCCAATTCCCGGCTACAGAAGCTCGCTCTAGGGACGTGGGATGTCACCTATCTGGCAGGGAAGGAGCCTGAGCTGGTGTGTGAGGTCGAGAAGTTCCAACTAGATATAGTTGGCTGTGGTACCAGTCATCTTGAGAGGGGTTGGAGTCTCTTTCACTCTGGAGGCGCCGAGCAGGTGTGGGTAGACTTATAGCCCCCCGGCTCGGCGCATGTATGTCGGGGTTCACCCCAGTGGATGAGAGGGTAGCCTCCCTCCGCCTTCGGGTGGGGGGACGGGTCATGACTATTGTTTGTGCCTATGCGCCAGAAAGCAGTTCAGAGTACCCACCCTTTTTGGAGTCCATGGAGAGGTTGCTGGAGAGCGCTCCCGCTGAGGAGTTGGGAGTTCGCCCAACCAGTCTGTGTTTTGTGGACTTGGAGAAGGCATTCGACCGTGTCCCTCTGGGAGTCATCTGGGTGTGAGGGAGGGGGGGGGGGGGGGGGGGGTGCTTCGGGAGTATGGGGTACCGAACCCCCTGATACGGGTTGTTCGGTCCCTGTACGACCATTGTCAGAGTTCGGTCCACATTGTTTTAGGTAGTGATAATATTTTTCCAAGGGTCCATTTCCCTGTATAAGATGTTTTTAAATTCATTTTATTTTCTTATATTGTTATTTGATGCGACAAACACAAATTTTATTTTGGTACTTCCGTTTCTTGGCAGTGTGGATTTGCATATTAGCTAAATATTTAGTCCGACCCAAAACATTTAGATTTAGTATTTAACATTTGTATTTATTTATTGTATTTATATTTAGATTCATATTATATAAGATATGTATATAAAACATTTAGTTTTCCATCCATCCATTTTCTTACACTTATGCGAGGTCTGGTCGCGGGGGCAGTAGCTCTAGCAGGGTCGCCAAGACTTCCCTCTCCCCAGCCACTTCATCCAGCTCTTCCCAGGCCAGGCGAAGGATGTAGTCTCTCCAGCGTGTCCTGCGACTGGAGGTGGAGGTGGCGGAAATGAAGATGTTGAGGTTTGCTGCTCTAAGAGTGACCAGTTTGGATAAAATTAGAAATGAGGTCATCAGAGGCATGGCCAAGGTTAGATGTTTTGGAGACAAAGTTAGAGAGCGCAGACTTTGATGGTTTGGACACGTCCCGAGGAGAGAGCGTGAGTACATTGGTAGAAGGGTGATGAGGATGGAGCTGCCAGGCAAGAGAGCTTGAGGAAGACCAAAGAAGAGGTCGATAGATACAATGAGGCAAGACATGAGAGCAGTTGGTGTTCGAGAGGAGGATGCAGGAGATAGGCTTACATGGAAAAGGATGACGCGCTGTGGCGACCCCTAAAGGGACAAGCCGAAAGGAAAAGAAGAAGATACACAGCGGCTGAAATAAGTATTCAACACATCATCCTTTTTCTCACTAAATATAGTTCCAAAGATGCTATTGACCTGCAATTTTCACCAGATGTTGGGAACAACCCAAGTAAGTAATTCCATTACAACATGCTGGCAATTTCTTGACTTGAGTTCGTTGTCACATTTCTGTGGGGCCAATTATGTATTACTCGTGCACTCACTGTCGTTGTCTCGCCATGCTGCACTATTTGCATATACTGGCCACTCATGTCATAGTAGCATCTGCTCCATTTGCACACTGATTGAGTATCTGTAACATTTGCACAACCAACATTGTCCCAGATTATCGCACTACTCGTCTCTTTAAACCGCATACACTCCTTGAAGTCTCGGCTCCCTTTGCACAATGGTCATTGCACCGGACTATTGCAATATTAGTCATTCGAACTGCTCTAAGTGCTAGAGGACTCTGCATCTTTTTGCACAATTGTCAAAAAAAAAATGTACTGGCATTACCAGATAACTAGCAACCCTTTACTGCTCAGTGACTGTTTTTCTTTTTTTTTTTGTCAATGTCTTTCTGTCTCCAAAGTGTTCTGTAAATTGACTGTCTGTTGTCGTACTAGAGCGGCTCCAACTACCGGAGACAAATTCCTTGTGTGTTTTTTGGACATACTTGGCAAATAAAGATGATTCTGATTCTGATTCTGATATATACAAAGAAAGTATAACAAATAAGCTCAGAAATTAAGTTGTGTCATTAAGTGAAATGACACAGGGAAAAAGTATTGAACACATGAAGAAAGGAAGTTGCGAAAAGGCATGAAATGCCGAGAGAACACCTAAAATCTATCAATAATCAAACAGCAATCCAGCCCCTTGTCAATGCAAATGAATATCAGCCTGTTCAGTCCTAATTGATGGCCTACAAAAAGGTCTCATTTCCAAAGTGCGAGTCAAGACACATCTCATGATGGGCAAGAGCAGATAGCTGTCACAAGACCATCGCAAACTAATTGTTGCAAAACATAACGATGGCATTGGTTACAGGGGCATATCTAAGCTTCTGAACGTTCCAGTGAGCACGGTTGGGGCCATAATATGTAAGTGAAAAGCCAATCATACCACCATAAATTTGCCTCGATCAGTGCTCCTCTCAAGATTTCTGACAGAGGAGTGCAAAGAAAAATCAGAACCTGCCATTCACTGGCGACCAGTTCAGGATGTACCCCGCCTCTCGCCCAAAGATAGCTGGGATAGGCTCCAACACGCCCGCGACTCTAGTGAGGATAAGCGGTACGGAAAATGACTGAATGAATAATTATAATGATGTGTTCAATTCATTGATTTCTCCAATGATTCAGACGGTTTGATGTCCGCTGTTCACGTATTCATGAATGGAATACGTCTGACATCCACTACACACGTTCGTGGACCTCAGAATCACTGTGCCTGTGCCCAATCAAATTCACATTAGCAGTCTACCTACTGCACCTGACTAGTGAGGATAAGCGGTACACAAAATGGATGGCTGGATGGAATATATGGGAGTCCACACACACTTGCCACCATTTCAATTTTTAAATGCCCAGAAACCAACAACATTGGGCCATATAGAAACATTATTTGCTTTATTCACTTAAAAGACTGAATGAATAAGCTGTTTGCTAAACATACATTGGCATTGTGCCATGCAGGAGAGAGAGAGAGCATGAGAGTGAGAGAGAGAGCAAGACAGAGCAAGAGAAAAAGAGAGAGAGAGAGAGAGAGAGAGATTAAGATTACATGATGACTCAAGTCATCATGTTTACCACTGTGTTACATTACCTTTTCTTTTAACAACATTCAATAAACGTTTGGGAACTGAGGACACTAATTGTTGAAGCTTTGTAGGTGGAATTATTTCCCATTCTGGCTTGATGTACAGCTTCAGCTGTTCAACAGTCCGGGGTCTCCGTTGTCGTATTTTACGCTTTATAATGCGCCACACATTTTCAATGGGAGACAGGTCTGGAATGCAGGCAGGCCAGTCTAGTACCCGCACTCATTTACTACAAAGCCACGCTGTTGGAACATGTGCAGAATGTGGTTTGGCATTGTCTTGCTGAAATAAGCAGGGGCGTCCATGAAAAAGACGTTGCTTGGATGGCAGCATATGTTTCTCCAAAACCTGAATGTAACTTTCAGCATTAATGGTGCCTTCACAGATGTGTAGGTTACCCATGCCATTGGCACGAACACAGCCCCATACCATCACAGATGCTGGCTTTTGAACTTTGCGTACATAACAGTCCGGATGGTTCTTTTCCTCTTTGGCCCGGAGGACACGACATCCACAATTTCCCAAAACAATTTGAAATGTGGATTCGTCACAGAACACTTATCCACTTTGCATCAGTCCATCTTAGATGAGGTCGGGCCCAGAGAAGCCGGCGGCGTTTCTGGGTGTTGTTGATACATGGCTTTTGCTTTGCATAGTAGAGTTTGAAGTTGCACTTATGGATATAGTGCCAAACTGTATTTACTGACATTGGTTTTCTGAAGTGTTCCTGAGCCCATGTGGTGATATCCTTTTCACATTGATGTCGGTTTTTGATGCAGTGCCGCCTGAGGGATCGAAGGTCACGGGTATTCAATGTTGGTTTTCGGCCTTGCCGCTTACATGCAGTGATTTCTCCAGATTCTCTGAACCTTTTGATGATATTATGGACCGTAGATGATGAAGTCCCCTGATTCCTTGCAATTGTACGTGGAGGAACATTGTCCTTAAACTGTTAGACTATTTTCTCATGCACTTGTTCACAAAGAGGTGAACCTCACCCCATCGTTGCTTGTGAATGACTGAGCTATTCAGGGAAGCTCCTTTTATTCCCAATCATGGCAGCACCTGTTCCCAATTAGCCTGTTTACCTGTGGGATGTTCCCAACAGGTGTTTGATGAGAATTCCTCAACTTTCTTTGGAACATGTTGTAGCCATAAAATTGTAAGTTAATGATTATATGCTAAAAACAACAGTTTATCAGTTTGAACATTAAATAGCTTAAATATTAAATATAGGTTGAACATGATTTGAAAATCATTGTATTCAGTTTTTATTTATGTTTAACACAACGTCCCAACGCGGCACGGTGGCCGACTGGTTAGAGCGTCAGCCTCACAGTTCTGAGGACCCGGGTTCAATCCCCGGCCCCGCCTGTGTGGAGTTTGCATGTTCTCCCCGTGCCTGCGTGGGTTTTCTCCGGGCACTCCGGTTTCCTCCCACATCCCAAAAACATGCATGAATTGGAGACTCAAAATTGCCCGTAGGCATGACTGTGAGTGCGAATGGTTGTTTGTTCCTATGTGCCCTGCGATTGGCTGGCAACCAGTTCAGGGTGTACCCCGCCTCCTGCCCGATGACAGCTGGGATAGGCTCCAGCACGCCCGCGACCCTAGTGAGGAGAAGCGGCTCGGAAAATGGATGGATGGACAACGTCCCAACTTCATTGGAATTGGGGTTGTATATTATTTCTACTTGTTAAACAGCACAATACTGTCAGACACTATAAAAACAGGAACAAGGCTGCAGTGGAAATAAAAAGTATACGCACCCCTGTTGAAATGCCAGATTTTTGTGTTGTAAAAGAACGTTGACCAAGATAAATCATTCTGAACGTTTTCCACCATTAATGTGACCTAAAATTTGTGCAACCATCTTTTTGAGAGGGGAGGTGAACATCCATCCATCCATCCATTTTCTGAGCCGCTTCTCCTCACTAGGGTCGCGGGCGTGCTGGAGCCTATCCCAGCTGTCATCGGGCAGGAGGCAGGGTACACCCTGAACTGGTTGCCAGCCAATCGCAGGGCACATAGGAACAAACAACCATTCGCACTCACAGTCACAGTCATGCCTACGGGCAATTTAGCGTCTCCAATTCATGCATGTTTTTGGGATGTGGGAGGAAACCGGAGTGCCCGGAGGAAACCCACGCAGGCACGGGGAGAACATGGAAACTCCACACAGGCGGGTCCGGGGATTGAACCCGGGTCCTCAGAACTGTGAGGCTGACGCTCTAACCAGTCGGCCACCGTGCCACGGGAGGTGAACATACACAACTGAAATAAACTTAATGTGACTGACTTGGACTTAATGTTTAACTTACTGCCTTCTTGGCCAGGTCACCACTGCAGAAGAGATGTTCTGTTTTGCCTGGTTATGTAAAGTTTCGATCAAATAAATAAAAATAAATGCACTCCCTCTTATAACTGGCATGTGGCTGTGTTCAGAAGTAACAGATCACATTCAAACTTATGTTCAAAGTGAGTCCACACACAGCTGTCAGCTTTTCAATTTTTAAGTGGAAATAAACAACACATACATAGGGCCTTACGGAAACATTTGCCTTATCCACTAAAATGACTGAATGAAGAAGCTTCTTGCTGATCAGACTTATTGATAGAGTGTGGGAGAGAGAGAAAAGAATGTACCCCAAAAGATGCATGTTTAACAGTTACTTGTGACCATAAAATAGTGCTAATGTTGTCATATGCACAGCAAAAACATCTGCAACTTACAGCAAGGTGTTTTCTCAAGTTAGAAGTGGGCTGAAATGTCCAAGTTTGGGCAATGACAAAACTATGCTGCATGGTATAGGTGTTGTTTTTCATAGTCTGAAAACACGGGTTTCACGCAGCTGTCACGACTCACTTTGATTGGCCCGCGAAGCCCAACAGAAGATTTTGTGTGCGGACGTGACTTTCTTGTGTCGTTTGATTGTTGAAGTTGAGTCAAACATCACTGTGGTAAATTAATCACAGTGGATTGGAGCAACTGTGCCCGATGCGGAAGTAAATTACTGATAAGCACGCAATTACTGATAAATGAAAGTAGCAAGCGGAATGTAGATTATTGTAACGGCGTAAAAGTACCGTTTCTTCTTAACATAAAACTCGACTAAAAGTAAAAAGTATGCTTCATTAAAACTACTCTAACAAGTACAATTTTTCCGGAATGTTATTTGAGTAAATGTAACGGAGGAAATGTGACGCGTTCCAAACCCAACTCTGCCTTTCGCTTTGTTTATCTACTGTAGTGATGGGCACAGCAGTTCTTTTGAGTGTAGTGAATCATTCGAATCAGTCTTTAAAAGATTTGTGCAAAAGATTCTTTCACCGAATTGTTCCGTTCTTTTTCACAAAATCATTCAAGTGCTTCCTCATTCAGTTAATCCCTTAATTCCATCCCTCAGGTTCACATTCACCGTTCACTAGGAAAGGCCGGGAAATAAAAAAATAAAAAATAAAATAAAGCTAAATTATCACCTACCTACCTATCTCTCTCTCAGCAAGCTCTCGAACACCCGGCTTCTGTTGTGACTCGTGAACATGCGAACAGCGAGCTCAGCTACCGAACATCCTTCCGCGTCCCCTTATATCCAGCTAGGCTCTTGCCGGCCGGTGTGACTTTTCTGCATTACACCGCGGTGGACAGCATCGCTGACACCAACACCCACCACCCGGGCTTCCTGCTTACTCCCCTTACTGTTATTGTCATCTGATTAGTGGAAAGCGACTTTGAGTGTCTTGAGAAGCGCTATATAAGTTTAATGTATTATTATTATTATGAAATAAAAAGCTTTACTAATCGGCATTCGAAACACAGAGGCAATTATGTGTATGTATATACATTTATTATTAATTTACATTTATTTTAAATATGCGCTTGTTTTCATGTGCTTGACTGACTCAACATTAGCCATTAGCTTGAAGAAACTGCTGCTAGTGAAAGCTATCCCCGCGAGGACGTCAGGACTTGAGGTTAAAATCACTCGTGAGTACGTTCACTGCGTAGTATGTCGTTTCTTGCGCAAACGAATCACTCATTGTACTTGTACATCGCTCCTTAGAGGATCACAAACGAAAGATCTACGAACGAATCACTCGTGTATAACGGATCGTGAACGATAAGTTTAACGAACGAATCACTCTTCAGTTCTTCAGTTCCTGAGTACACCAGTTCATTGTATGAATCACTCTTTAGTTCTCCAGTACATTCAGTTCACTTAAGTCCCTACCCCGCCTGCACAGCGCTGCCTGACGCTGCCTGCTCATTGGTCATTACGCCGGCGAATCGCAAATCATATATCACATGGCAGTACGTTTAATGAAGTCCTGCCCCCACCTGCACGCTGGCTGCTTATTGGTTATTCGCAGAAGATTCAGAAGTGAGTGACTGAACGCTTCAGCAGTTCTGTTTTCACTCCCAGCCGACTCGCTCATCTCATGGCGGCAGGCAGCGGCCAAGTGCAAAGAACGAATCATTTCATAAACTGATTCAGTTCGTTCAGTAAAAAGATTTGTTCTTCTGAATGAAACAACACTAATCTCCAGTGATGAAACTCGACTGTATAGGGGCCATAGCTAGTCATTTGGGGACACAAGGCAAACTCAGACAGAATGACTCACATCCATGTCCTGCAAATAATTTAGAATATTGTTTATCATCAACTAAAATGTGTGAATTTGACAGAATAATTTTTCCTGAACAAGAAAACAATATTTTAATAATATTTACCCCCCTTTTTTAAGAATATGCCTGATTTGAACAATGAATAGATTAAAATAACACTTGTGACATTGAGCAGTTCTAATCCACTTAGCCGACACTTTATAACAGCTCAAACAGTAGGCTATTTGACTCCAAGCGTTCAAAATGCTTTTCCCACTGGCACTTTTGATGTTTTCACAAGATAACATACTGTAAATTCTCTTGAAAATAAATTCTCTCAATTTATTTTTGAACATCGTAGGAACATTATAAAACCACACATTGTAAGTACACTTTGGGAAAATTATAAGACAAACATTTATTAGCATGCAAAAAGGGATTACAAAATATATGTGTCACTATAAGAACGTTTTAGGCAGACATCTTCCAGGACATACTATTCCTACGACACCCAATGTGCCTCACCACCAGGCTTGTGCTCTGCCAATTCCTTCTTTTGGAGAACATTTTGAGGCGTAGCGCAAGGCCACTGGTACGGCCCACGGTCTTACAATTTTCCAACATGGTTACACAAGTATTGCACATATGTAGTTTTGAGGTAGTTTGGTCTATTGCATTTAAATTGACCAAGGAGGGGGGTTAATAATGTCTAACAATGTCTCGGTTGTTGTGCCATATCTTTAATGTAATCTAATGTAATTTAATGTAGTCTTTCCAAGAAAGACTTTGACACTTTGTTGAACAAGCAAAGCATAGCCATGTCCATATTCTGCATCTCTTTAATATGTTGAAAGACTTCATTTGGCAAGAACGGCCTGTCCACTGTTGTTGTCCCTGTGCCTGCTGGACAGCTGCGAGGTTGGAAGGTGTGCCTGTGATGGAGAGATGGAGAAAGCAAAAGACGGAAAATGTACAGTGGGAGGAAAAAGTATGTGAACCCTTTGGAACTTATTAAATTTCTGCATAAATTGTTCATAAAATGTTGTCTGATCTTCATCTAAGTCTGCTTAAACTAATACCACACAAACAGAGCATAGCATGTAAACATTGACAGGGCAGTGAGGAAAACGGAACTCTTGGATTTAATGATTGGTTGACCATCCTTTGGCAGCCAATAACCTCAAGCAAAGGTTTCCTGTAGTTGCAGATCAGACGTGCACAACGATCAGGATGAATTTTGGACCATTCCTCTTTACAATGTGACATACTTTTTCCTCCCTCTGTACTGTGTATTGGCTTCCATCTTCATGAGCACCACATACAATGGGTCCGGAAAGTATTCAGACCCTCTTAAAATTTTCAATCTTTCTTACATTGCAACCATTTGATAAAATCATTTAAGTTCATTTTTTTCTACATTAATGGACACACAGCACCCCATATTGACAGGAAAAAAACAGAATTGTTGACATTTTTGCAGATTTATTTAAAAAAAAAACGGAAATATCACACAGCCATAATTATTCAGACCCTTTTCTCAGTATTTAGTAGAAGCACCCTTTTGAGCTAATACAGCCATGAGTCTTTTTGGAAAGATGTTTTTAAAACCTGGATTTGGGGATCCTCTGCCGGTCCTCCAGTTTTAGTGCATCGTACACACGTCTGTGGGGAGAGGGCAAGGTTTGGGCTGGGGAGGACATTTGGCCAGGTGTCCCGGCACTCCGGCCTGCTCTCTGGCCCACCATGCTTTTCTCCCGCGGATTTTTAATGCACTACATACATTCCCACATCCTTTGGGGTGCTGGTTGACCTGGGTGGGGGTGACGGTTGCAGGTCATTATTGCACTGTGACTGTCTCGCCTCACCCCCACCAGTTTCTCCAATTTTATTGCACTACACCCCACCACAAACAATCACAGTACAGGGATAATGGTTGCCAGTCGGGGACCTGGCCGAGGAGGGTTGGGGGTCCGTCCCCTCCTGCGTTGGACCCTGTTGGTGGCAGTGGCCCCCATGCTCTCCGGGGGTGGTGGGGTCGGTGGCAGCGGTGTGGCTCGCTTTTGATGTTCAGGTGCCCATGCCCCTCCTTTGGGACTGGTCGGGGAGCTTCAGTTGGGGTCGGTGGCGTCCCCATGGTTGGGTCCCCTGCTGGACTTGGTCGCCTCCCCTTCCTCAGTGTGCCGGCTCAGCAACTCCGTACACCAGTTGACTAATATGCATGTGATATGGTGTTCATTCACTAATAAGTTCAATTGACACACTATAGGCTTTAATTGCTTATGGTGGGATCACTAACAACAACACAGGTTATACTAACATATCAACTCACAGGTTCTTACAGGTGTTTAGACACTAAAAAAAGAATCCCAGTCCCAGATCCCAATCCCACTCGTTAGTAGCACTGCCTTGCTCATTTTTCCACATCCTGTCCTGCACTTTTCTGTCCTCTCTTATCTTGTTCTATTGGTTAGTTATTGCATGTCCTCACCGGGTGCCCCCCACCCCCATCTACAAATGACTGTTGTAATGTTACTTGTCTTCAAATATCTAGACTGTCTCACTATTTTTATGGTGTGGTTCTCACCCGTAGTCCCCTTGTCCACTCTGTCTCTCTGTCTGTCCGGCTGCATTTTCAATAAACATCAGAATAATTAAAAAAAATTAAAATAAAGAGAGGGAGTACTTCAAACGTCCCTGTTGCACAGCAAAACTGTTCCAGCACAAAGGCATACAGATCCAGTATGAACTGGACAGGTTTAAAAAAAAAAAAAGAAAAAAGAAAAAGATTGATTGCCTAAACATTAGTGCTTGTTTATAGCTTTAGGTTTCACCAGTGAAAACTGCATTTGCTGTTAAACCAACATGAAAACGAGAGAGCTGTCTATGGGAGAAAAGAAAGCCATTTTTAAGCTGAGAGAAGAGGGAAAATCGATCAGAGCAACACACTTGCACAAACATTGTGCGTAGCCAATACAACAATTCAGAATGACCTGAAAAAGAAAGAAACCGCTGATGTACTGAGCAACAGACATCCAACATCTCTGTTGATGTTGATATCCCAAGGATATCAACAGCAGTTGATGACAGAAACATTGTGAGAGCTGTGAAGAAACAACCAAAGACAACAGCCAGTGATATCACATCAACCTCCACAGGGCAAGGGTGAAGGTATCACAATGCACTGTTCGAAGAAGACTTTGAGAGAAGAAATATACAGGCCATACTATAAGATGCAAATCACTCATCAGCAAAAATAATCGGAAGGCCAGATTGGATTTTGCAAGTACAGTTTTATGGACTAATGAGATTAACCTCTACCAAAGTGATGGAAACAGATAGGCAAACACCAAAGGCATGAAAAAGGTGACCAAAAAAAAAACATTGTAGGGGGGGATCTGGGGGGACTTTCACACCCCACACCAACCCAGCCGCACCACCGACCACAATCACACCTCTGACTTCTGCGTTAACCATCCACGAACAGGATGTGAGACGCATCTTCAAACAACAAAAGAATAACAAAGCGGCAGGCCCAGACCTTGTGTCCCCATCCTGCCTCAAAGTCTACGCGGACCAGCTCGCGCCAGTTTTGACTCAGATCTTCAATAGATCTCTGGAACTGTGCAAAGTACCATCCTGTTTCAAACACTCCACCATCATTCCAGTCCCCAAGAAACCTGCAATCTCGGGTCTAACTGACTACAGGCCTGTCGCCTTGACATCTGTGGTCATGAAGTCCTTTGAATGTCTCGTGCTGGACCACCTCAAGAGCGTCACAGGTCCCCTGCTGGACCCCCTGCAGTTTGCCTAATGAGCAAAAAGGTCTGCGGATGAGGCAGTCAACATGGGACTGCACTTCATCCTTGAACACCTCGACAGTGCAGGGACCTACGCGAGGATCCTGTTTGTGGACTTCAGCTCAGCGTTCAACACCATCATCGCTGAACTCCTTTCATCCAAGCTTCTCCAGCTCAGCATCTCACCTGCCATCTGCCAGTGGATTTACAGCTTCCTGACGGGCAGGACACAGCAGGTGAGGCTGGGAGAGACCACCTCATCCACACGCAGCATCAGCACTGGGGCGCCCCAAGGTTGTGTCCTCTCTCCGCTGCTCTTCTCTCTCTACATAAACGACTGTACCTCAGTGCACCCGGCTGTCAAACTCCTCAAGTTTGCAGATGACACCACTGTCATCGGCCTCATCAAGGACGGTGACGAGTCTGCATATCGACAGGAAGTGGAGCGGCTGGAGCTGTGGTGTGGCCCACACAACCTGGAGCTGAACATGCTCAAGACTGTAGAGATGATCGTGGACTTCAGGAGGCATCCTTCGCCACAGCTGCCCCTCACGTTGTCCAGCTGCCTTGTGTCAACCGTCGAGACCTTCAAGTTCCAGGGAATTACAGTCTCTCAGGACGTGAAGTGGGCGACCAACATCAACTCCGTCCTCAAAAAGGCCCAGCAGAGGACGTACTTACTGCGGCTTCTGAGAAAGCACGGCCTGCCACAGGAGCTGCTGAGGCAGTTCTACACAGCGGTCATCGAATCAGTCCTGTGTTCTTCCATCACAGTCTGGTTTGGTGATGCTACAAAAAAGGACAAACTCCGACTGCAACGGACAATCAAAACTGCTGAAAAGATTGTCGGTACCCCCCTACCCACCCTGGAGGACTTGCACGCTGCCAGAACTAAGACAAGAGCGTGCAAAATGCTCTCTGACCCTCCACATCCCGGTCACCAGCTCTTCCAGCTCCTTCCCTCAGGTAGGCACTACCGATCAATGCAAACTAGAACGAGCAGACATTCCAACAGCTTCTTCCCTCTTGCAATCAAATTCTTAAACACCTAACCTACAATTCCATTACAACATGCTGGCAATTTTTTGACTTGAGTTTGTTGTCACATTTCTGTGGGGCCAATTATACATTACTCGTGCACTCACTGTAGTAGTCTCGCCACACTGCACTATTTGCATATATGTTGTTGACCAATACTGGCCACTCATGCTAGAGTAGCATCTGCTCCATTTGCACACTGACTGAGGAGTATCTGCAACATTTGCACAATCAACATTGTCCCAGATTATCGCACTACTCAAGTCTCGGCACCCTTTGCACAATGGTCATTGCATTGGACTATTGCAATATTCGTCTTTCGAACTGCTCTAAGTGCTAGAGGACTCTGCATCTTTTTGCACAATTGTCAAAACAAAAAATAATATACCGGCATTACCAGATAACTAGCAAGCCTTTATTGCTCAGTGACTTTTTTTTGTCTTTATGTCTCAAAAGTGTTCTCTCTCAATTGACTGTCTGTTGTCGTACTAGAGCGGCTCCAACTACCGGAGACAAATTCCTTGTGTGTTTTTTGGACATACTTGGCAAATAAAGATGATTCTGATTCTGATTCTGAAATGCAGTGTGACGATGTGAAAATGGTAAATTAACACGGGCCCTTGCCTTTTATGAGCAAACTACCAAAGAACAGGTAAGAAGAAGGTGTCACTGGTCAACGCGACCAGACACACTCATTACCAAGGTGACGACAACAACAATGTGCTGTGCCAATGTATTGTGTATGTGTGTGGGGAGGGGGGATGCGGGGTTGGGGAAGAAAATGAGGAAAAACGTTGGGTGGTCGTCACTGGTGCTCTGGAGAGGATGTTCATTCAAGGTTTGCTTGAGGTATGTTCACGCACTTTTAATACGATACGGCTCAAAAGCAGGCAACAAAATGTTAAGTAGCCTAGTAAGCTAGTGCTAGCACTAACGGTTGTTCGTAAACATGCCGGCATTCTCTCAAATCATCTAAACCTTTGCTTAACATTGGTTTGTGCGCGTGAATAAAAGTTGACAACGGCGTGCAAGTATGTTGAGAACAGCAAGCACGGGTTTGATGCCCCGGTCACAATACGCAATCCTATTGGTTGACGTCAAGGTGCGCTGTCGCATAGCTGTCCTTGATATGACACATTACACTGAAGAGATCCAAAAAAATCAGACAAGCTAGACTTTTCATTTTGGCATCGTAGTGCTATTGTAGGGCCAAATGGTTGGTTGTGGATTATGTCACACTGCAAGAAGTTTTATCGTTCCTGACAAAATATGTCGGGCCCGATCTGGGAAATCGACTGCGATAGCTAATCGGGCCAATATCGGGGCTAAAATCCTGTAGTCTGATCAAGCCATTAGTTCTCAACGCTGAGAGTAGTGTTGTTTCGTTCGTGAACGTTTCGTTCAGAAAAAACAAATCTTTTTAGTGAACAAAGCGAACTGAATCAATTTGTGAAATCATTTGTTCCTTGAGCTTGGCCGCCGCCCGCCGCCGTGAGGCGAGCGAGTCGACTGGGAGCGGAAACGAAACTGCTGAAGCGTTCTGTCCCTCACTTCTGAATCTTCGGCGAATGACCAATGAGCAGCCAGCGTCAGGCAGCGCTGTACAGGCGGGGAAGGACTTAATTGAAGTGAATTTCATTGTAATAATAATAATAATAATACATTAAACTTACCTAGCGCTTCATAAGAAACTCAGACGCTTTACACTAATCAGATAACAATAACAGTAAGGTGAGTGAGCCTGAAGCCCGGGTGGCGGGTGCTGGTTTTCAGCGACGCTGTCCACCGTGGTAGAATGAAGAAAAGAGAGCCGAGCTGGATGTAAGGGGATGCGGAAGGATGTTAGGTGGGTGATAATTTTGCGTAAGTGTTTTTTAAATCTCCCAGCCTTTCCTAGTTTACAATCCGTGACAACAACAATGCATCGTCCTTCGGTGAACTTGTTGAGTTAACGTGAACCTCAGGGATGGATCATTAACTGAATGAGGAATCACTTGAATGATTTTGTTAAAAATAACTGAACAATTCGGTGAACAAATCTTTTGAATGAATCTTTTTAAAGAACTGATTCTAATGATTCAGTACACTCAAAAGAACTGCCTTGTCCACCACTATCTTACAGGGTCGTCCTAAACCAAAATAGGCAGACCATGAATAAAATCTTATCCGTGGTCCAAACTGACTACGCTCACGCACAAAGTGTCACCATGATGACGTATGGCAACCTGCGGGAAATTGGTTCTTCCAACGATGACTTACCGATGGGTAGAATTCCCCCACACCTCGTACCCCTGAAATCAGTGGAGACTATTCTCTCTAAGGTCCAGTCTGGCCCCATTAACCCAGTCCGAACCATGGAGGAGACCCTCCTCGACCTGGATTGCCCCTCAGACCTCCCACTTCCTCTTAAACCGAGGCAAAATGTGCCTGTGCTTGCGGTGCCGGCGTCTGTGGGGGCGGGATTTTCTGTACTCCTTCCGCACTCTGGGGTGGGTAGCGAGCGCTGGCTGGGATGTGGGGCTTCTGGGGGGGCAGTACTGGGGGGCATCCTCTCTCCCTGTGGTTGTCCCGTTGGGTGGGCCCAGCCTGCAGGAGTCATGCGTCTTAATGATAGCAAGCTGTAGACCCATCTCAAATCTCCCTTAGCCAAGATTGTTGAGAAAGTTATTTTTAATCACCTCAGCAATTTCTTGAACTTAAATGGACTTTTTGACAAATTTCAATCAGGTTTGCGAACTCATCATAGTACAGAATCTCCTCTTATCAAAGTGCTAAATGATATCAGGTTGAATACTGACTCAGGAAAGGTGTCAATTCTGGTGTTGTTGGATCTCAATGTAATCATAATATACTGCTGAACAGGTTGGCAATGTGGGTAGGACTAAATGGAACAGTCCCTAAATGGTTCAGGTCCTACCTGGAGGAAAGGAGTGATTTTGTAAACATTGGAAGTGTTCAATCTCATCGAATGGCAATGACCTTTGGCATATAAAGTCAGGCCCGGGGGCCAAATTTGGCCCGCGATGTAATTATATTTGGCCCTCAAGACCATATCAAATGTGTATTAGAGCTGTCCCGGCAGTATAGAGCACATGCGCCACTAATATTACAAATCTCAGAATGCTTTGCTAGTGTGTTGGCCCATAAGTCTAGACCGGCGAGCGCCCCTTCCCTGTCTGTTTTAGTCGTTAGCAACTATGTTACCAGTCTCCTTGAGCAAATTTCCACTTCCCCTTCCCAAAAATGGCCAAATGAAAGATGGAGAACGGTTAACTTCCAAGACAGGTGGGAGGCAGATTGTCTGTTCACTAAAGTAAAAGACAGCCCTGTTTGTCGTGTGCGAAGCAACGTGACTGTAACAAAGAATATACCATAATTGAATTGTTTTTTAATGCCCTTTATCAACTCCTAGGCAGGGACTGTTAATAGTTTGAAGTTTGGATTTTTATTGAAGGACAATCTTATTTTTTGGGGTTGTTGTGTTGTTGGCCTTTGAAAAAAGATTTACATCAAAAAGAAAGGGAGTTGTAGATGGATAAATAGAAGATGGAGAGACAGAAGAATTCATGTTATCTAAATACAAAACAACAAACAAATACCACTGATGTCTTTTATCGCAAATTTGATTTCTCGGGTTTACAATATTAAAGTTTGTTTATTACAGATTCTGTGTTTAAGCAAAATTTAAGTTTGTTGTCATATGATAAACTTTAACCCTTTATTTAAAGGGTTTTCATAAGTTGACCCTCTCTCAGCAGTACGATTTGGAGATGAAAGTTTCAGTTGGCTCAGTCAATTAAGTAAGTGGCTCAAAGAAGTGTGTACTGCACTAATTTCATTGATAATTTCCGCTTTTTGGGGAGAGCGGAAATTAGAGAAGGGAAACATGCACATCGTGGTGATTTTTCATTAAAGATTGAGTTTCGCCCGCGACGTTGTCCCACTGTTTTATTTTGGCCCACTGTGAATTTGAGTTTTACAGCCCTGACCTATGGTGTCCCTCAAGGGCCAGTTCTTGAACCTTACGTGCATGTGCTATCCTTGAGTCAAAATTTTCAGAATTTTAATTTTGACTATCATAGCTATGCAGATGACAGAGTTATATCTAGCAGTGTCTCCAGATGACTACAGTTCAATTGAGGTGTTGTGTCTAAAACATAAGCAACTGGATGAGCCAAAATGTTCTTCAATTAAACCAAAATAATAATTAGATAATTGTTTTTGGCAATAAAGAAAAGAGGATTGCAGTTAGTAAATACCTGGAGTTACTCTCTTTAAAAACCAAACACCAAGTCTGAAAACTTGGTGTGCTGATAGATTCCGACCTGACTTTCAACAGTCATATCAAATCAATTACTAAAACTGCCTTCTATCATCTGAAGAACATATCCAGAGTGAAGGCTTGCATGTGCCAAGCTCATCCATGCTTTTATCTCAAGTAGACTTGACTATGGTAATGGTCTTCTGACTGGACTCCCCCAAAAGAGCATTAAACAGCTTCAGCTCATTCAGTTTTGACCAGAACAAAGAGGTCAGCGCGTATTACTCCAATTCTAAAGTCGCTACATTGGTTCCCAGTCAGCTTTAGAATAGATTTTAAAGTTGTGCTACTGGTCTATAAATCACTAAATGGTTTAGGTACTGAATACATGAAAGAAATGCTAATGAAGTATAAACCCAGTCGTGGTCGATCTATAGACTCAGGTGAAATACTGGAGCAGAGAGTCCAAAGAAAACATGGTGAAGCAGCAGTTAGCTGTTTTGCCGCACACAAATGGAATAAGTTGCCAAGAGAAGTGACGTCAGCCCCAAGTGTGAATGTTTTTAAGTCCAGATTAAAAACTCTTCTTTTTTCTCATGCATTTTAGAGCATTTCCACTTTTAAATGATATTTCTTGCACTGTACTCTGTTTTAATTGTACTTTTGTTTTTCTCTTTGTTTTAAAAGTTTATAGACTGTTTTTTTCTTTGTTTTTAAAGCGAATTTATTTTTTATAGTGCATTTTTTATAGTGCATTACATACACAAGGTAACTCAATGTGCTTTACATGATTAAAAGCATTAAAAACAAAGAAAAGAAAACTGTTTATAAACATTTAAAACAATGAGAGATTTAGGCTCGTAGAGAGTGAGTTTTGCATTGGGCTTTGCTCCAATGGGGCAAGAAGGGGTGTAGGAGATTCAAAGTGCTGGCTCATCTCATTTCTCATTCGTTCCTCTGATTGATATAGTGATGCTGATGAATCCATCTGCACCTCGTGTCGCCTTATCTCTTGTTCCTTTGATTGTTTGGGAACAACTACATCTTTTTGTCCTTCAACCGTGTCAACAAGGCCAATGTTTTTCTTTCGGGCCGCTGAATGACGGACACAGTAAAAAATGTTGGCAGCCAATAAGTTAACCCCTTCTCTATTTAGACTAGTAATTTCCAACATTTATGGAGCCAAGGCACATATTTTACAATTGAAAAATCTCACGGCACACCAACAAACAAAAATGTCACAAAACGTGGATACATTAATTACTGTATGGACTTCCTGCCATCTAATAAAAGAGCATATATTTGTTCTGTCTGTCACACTGCCTCCCTTGCATAAATAGATGAACAAAGATACATTACTTTTTGTAAATAAATAGTTTTTTGAGCAATTAAGTAAAATTTTATAATTCCCCACGACACACCTGAAGAGCACTCATGGCACGCTAATGTGCCCCGCCACACTGGTTGAGAATCACTGATTTAGACAGAAACCATCTGCCTTGTAAAGATGTCTGCTCTCCCCAAAAAGCGGAAATTATCAATGAAATTAGTGCAGTACACACTTCTTTGAGCCACTTACTTAATTGACTGAGCCAACTGAAACTTTCATCTCCAAATCGTACTGCTGAGAGAGGGTCAACTTATGAAAACCACAGCATCCAAACATTGCACTTTTGTTAAGAGATCAATGAAATCTCGCTTCAGTACCTCTGATTGCTACTTGACAACATCCAGGGCCCCTGTGTGTATAATGACAGATTTCACAGTTGGGTGCTCATGAGTGATCTCCAGGATTTTTAATTTTTTTTTTTTAGAGATATCAGACACCATGTCATTGGTAAAATACAGTACTTTGGTGTTCTTCTCACTGCAAAAATCTTTCACATCCTTGACAGCTCCATCACCAACTATTAACATTTGGGGTGCCATTTTTTTCTTGTATGATTTAGTTTCATACCTTTCATTGGTGGTCGAGGAGGAGCATTCTTCACCAGGGTCTTGTAAAAGTGTCCCAAATCTATTTGTAAATCTGATGTCAATGTTTTGCATTGACTCGCGTCCTGTTTTCTTGCCCTTCACTGTAACAACCTTCCATGGCCGGATTCCTCGGTCATCTGCTGGTGTTGTGTCCTCCCTTTTAGATCTTGTCCCATATCTTTGGGCTTTGCTCCCAGACAATTCCAGGGAGAACTGCTGGATGATCCATTACCATTTCCACAGTCCACATCCGTCCTCTTTGTTGTGCTAAGTAACATTAATATTTTAACTAAAATATTGTGAATGGTTTTAATCACGTAAAAAACATTCAGTTACCTTGCATATGAAATTCGCCATATAAATACATTTGCTTTTTTTTTGCTTTCTTTTGCTTAATCACTCACTTAGCACACACTCACACCATTCAGTGTAAATATTTTTTTGCTAATCACATCCGGGCTCACACACATACTCAGGGTTTCTTTGGGGGCTGGTGCGGGGTCGGGGGGTATGCGGGCGTCGAACCGGCCTTCTGTACGTCAGTGCTGGTTCCCGGTCTAGGCGCTTTGCTCCTCCTCCCTGCCTGTCCCCCGAGTCTTTTAATGAATTACACACAACCATCCACGTTTTTTTAATGCACTGATTTCTGGGGGGCGTTGGGATTTGGGTCGGAGGGGGGTTTGGCTTTGGGCCTTTGCGGCCTCCTCTGTGTGGCCCGTTTTGGGGCGCCTCGGTGGGGCTGGTGGACCACCCTGGGTCCCTCGGTGTGAGTGGTGTCCCTTCCACTGTGCCACTTTCGGGTGGGCTCCTGGGCCGACCCTGCTTCTTGACTGGGTGGGGTGGGGTCCTCAGTCCCCGGGGTGCAGGCGCAGCAAGTACAGGTCACTTCTGAAGGTTATTGTGCATGAGAGACGGTGTCAATTTTCTTACATATGTCCGCAGATACTCACCTCTGGGACTTATTTTCTGAGTGTGGTGTGTGGGGCCACTCACTCATTGCGATAAATATCCACTAACTTGCACTCTATTTCTAAAGATGTTATGAATTTACATAGCCACTCCCACCACACTTCAGTTGTACAGGCGGGTCCACTACCTCTGTCCTGCATGCTTCTCCTCCTGTCCTTGTCCTGTCCCGGCCCTTTCCTATATTGTCCTGTCCTTCCTTCACAGGTTGTAGCACTACTGCCCCATACAACACTCTAATGCAGGGGTGGCCAACTAGTCAGAGACTAAGAGCCACTTTTTTTTCTGTGTTACTGCAAAGAGCCACATACACGGGTACACATGAACATCATCTTTTAATCATGTATGCACGCATACACAGACCTCTGCTCAGCCAGATCTAATGAAAATAACCACACCAACATGATAATATCAGTAATTTTCAACAGTTAACATTGTGTGCACTGTCTCACACACACAAACTCTCAGTTCAAGCAAGTCCACAAACAATAATAGAATAATTTTCAATAACATCTTTCTCTTACTATGCTGCTTAGTGAGACTTCTGGCATTCCTTATCTTGAACAATCCTCTTCAAATCTGGCTTGTATTCTGTTGTTGCCACTCTAAGCAATTCTTTCAAATGAGTGTCAGTCAGAACAGATCGATGCTTTGATTTCACGTTTCAGGGTAGAAAACACAGACTCGCAGACGTACGTTGACCCAAACATGGACAGTATCTTAAGCGCAGCTCGTTTGATGTTGGGGTATTTTTCAATTGGCACACTTTTCCAGAACTCAACGGTCCCTTCCCTTAAAACAGCTTTCAGTTGATCCTCCTCACAAAGGTCGATCATCTCCAACTCAGCCGCAGCCTCATCTGTGACGAGCGGGGCTTTCAAACAGTCTGGCTTCCAAGCCAGCTGATATGATGCAAGCGTTACGGTCTCCCGAGTGTTTTGTAAATTTTTTGAAAAACTGCACCTGCTTTTCAAAGCGACCAACTTGTTCTTGCGAAGTTCAGTCCCTTTTGGAAATTCCTGTTCGATGTTAGGGTGGAGTGAGCTGAAGATTTGAAGCTTTGAAATGCGCTAATGCTGCGTGACATATAAGGCAGATCGGCTTGCCATTACGTTTAACAAAAAAATATAAACTCTCCCACTCTGGCAAAAACGTCCTGTGTTCTTCTTCATATTTTCGTTTGGCTGTGATTTTTTTCCCCTGCCATTTCAAGAGGTAACTTGACGGAAATTGTTTACAACACAAATGATGTCACACCAAAGATTCTCTCGTCGCTCGTTTGACGTCACTCAAACAGGCTTACATGGTCAGTGTGCCATCTAGCTGTAGGGGGAGTGAATGACAGCGCCAGCCAAGCATTTTTGACGCATGTTATGTGACAGCTCCTGAAGAGCCGCATGAAACTAGTTAAAGAGCCGCATGAGGCTCGCGAGCCGCGGGTTGGCCAGGCCTGCTCTAATGTGTCCTTGTACTAGGCATATGATTTACTTTCCTCATCTTTTTTACAGCTAATGTCCTGTCTTTTGTTGTGTTCTCTTCCTCTATTATTTAGTTATCTTTGCCCTGTCACTCCACTTTGTTTTTTCTGTCACTCCTCTTTAAAACCTTGTTTGACTGAAATTTTGAATAGAAATTGATCAGAATGCAAATAACCACAGTGGCAGCTTAAAAACTCCACTGTGGCACAGTAAAACTGTTCTGGCATAAAAGGGATACAGATCCTACTTTCGGTTTGAGCTAACAGCTGAATAGGACCCCAAAAAATGAAAAAAAACACGAGAGGGGATAGCCACACCCTGCTACCACAACTGAGACCCCCAGGTTATATTAACTGGTTTATTATATTTACCAAAGATAATATAAATAATATGTTTTAATTCTGGCAGCACGGTGGAAGACTGGTTAGCACATCTCCCTCACAGTTCTGAGGACCGGGGTTCAAATCCTGTCCCAGCCTGTGTGGAGTTTGTATGTTCTCCCCGTGCCTGGGTGGGTTTTCTCCAGGCACTGCGGTTTCCTCCCACATCCCAAAAATATGCATGGTAGGTTAATTGAAGACTCTAAATTGCCCGTAGGTGTGAATGTGTGAGCGAATGGTTATTTGTTTATGTGTGCCCTGTGATTGGCTGGCAACCAGTTCAGGGTTTACCCCGCCTCCTGCCCAAAGATAGCCGGGATAGGCTTCAGCACTCCCGCGACCCTTCTGAGGATAAGCGGCTCAGAAAATGGATGGATGGATGGATGTTTTAATTCTACCTTTTACCATTTCTAATAATGTATTTTGTTGTACAATATTTCTAAGTCTTATTTCTAAAAATAATTAATTTGAGTCCATTACTGTAATTGCCAGTTGGTGTTTTTAGGTATGTTTAGCCATGACTGTATGATATCTGTGTGATTTTACTTCCTTTATGCTCTATTTATTTCATTAAACGTGAATATTTTCTTCAAAGATATTGTAACTTAACATTATCTGCCTTTTTTCTTCATTTGACATCATTGGTGTTGAATAGGTCTTATTTCTACATTCACCTATATTGTAGGTACAGTATACTGCAGTTACATCTGCTTGATTATTAACTCAACTAAATGTTCCAGAGACCTCCGTTGGTCTGTGAAATTAAAACAACAATATGCTATGGGTAGGAGGAACTACTGGCAATTTTGGAGAGACAGGGCCTGCTGCCACGTGTTTGTGGCATGCAATGTCTGGAGAAAAACACTAGATGGCAAAGTTGTCTCATTTCAAATCCAGCCAGTACTGAATAGTATGACTACTATAAAAGCAACTCCCTAATTATCATTCTTTTATTTGGTCATTTCTTCTGCAGCTTCTGCACCAATTTCCAAATGCATCATGTAAAGATCTTTTTCCCTCTCTCTTGTGTCACAACCATACCTTAGGCTTACAGGATGCTGCCCTATAAAACAAGAAGGGTCAGTGCAGTAGCCTACAAAGGGGCAACAGTAGCATGCACTGTAAGGGCTGGATGGTCAAGTTTTCAAATTCCACTGTTGACTAAAATACGGAAGTGGGGCTGGTTGTTGGAAAGATGATAGTTTTCCCTTAAGTAAAAAAAACCCTAAACTGCAACAGCATTGTGCATGCTCATACATTTGTTTGTGTGTGTAATTCATAGAACAGAATGAAAAGAGAATGTCCCCTCTGGATATTACCATGGTACTATACCTTAGTCAAGGTGGAGGGAATTATCAACAGTTCGAATTAGCTGTCAGTGTTAGCACAAAACCTGCAGGCTTCTGCTTGAAAAGAAAAACAACATATTGGAAAAGACTACAAGAACCCCTGGAATTTATTTGGAGTTAATCAGCGGCACATTAAATGCTAGCTGGCTGACTCACATTTAACATGAGTTTTAATGATGTGGTTGACTGAACACCGCCACATCCAAATTATATGGGTGTTTTTTTATTTTTTATTTTATTTTTATTTTATTTCCCCTCACAAAAATATTCAAACAAAAAATCAACTGAAATGTACAGGTTAGTCAAATCCAACTATCCATTTTCTGTACCGCTTATCCTCACTAGGGTCACAGCCATGCTGGAGCCTATCTCAACTGACTCTGGGCGAGAGGCGGGGTACAGCCTGAACTGGTCGCCAGCCAATCGCAGGGCACACACAAACAAACAGCCATTGCCACTCACATTCATACCTACGGACAATTTAAAATCTTCAATTAACCTACCATACATGTGTCTTTGGCATATGGGAGGAAACCAGAGTACCCGGAGAAAACCCACGCAGACACGGGGAGAACATGCAAAGTCCACCCAGGCGAGGCCGGATTTGAACCCGGGTCCTCAGAACTGTGAAGCAGATGCAGGTTAATCACAAAAATGGTAGATTTAAAAAAAAAAAATATATATTTCTTGGTCTCATTTTCTACATCTGTCATATGTGTGTGTGTTCTGGGTTTTGTCTTCCCCCCCCCGTTTCACACACACCTGCTCCTGTGAGCATCTTCATCACCTGTGCCTCGTTCACCCTAATTACCCCTTGTATATAACCTCGTGTCTCATTTCCTCTCGTTGCCAGTTTGTTGTACCTTGTCGTCGCGTTCCAGCATTCCTTGTTTCCACGTCATAGATTCACAGTAAGACTTGACCCTGTTCCGATTATCGACCTTGTCTCTTTGCCTCATGTTTTTGGATACTGTTGCCTCTCTTGGATTCCCTGCCTGTGTACCGACCTATGCCCGTCTATTAAACCTCTCTTTTTGGAAACTGTCAATTTGTTTTGGAGTCGTGCATTTTTGGGTCCTATCCTCTGTTCCGTTCATGACAGAACGAACTGGCCAGAACATGGACCCAGCAGACTCAGACCCGGTGCGCAAGGCCCTTCAAGCGCAGGGTCAACGCCTCGCGAAGCAGGATGAGCAGATTGCCGCCCTCCACCTTCATCTAGAGGGACTGTCAAGGAATCAGGACAATATGATGAGACAGGTGGCCTCGCAGTTTGAACTTCTTTTGAAATTTTTTCAAGAGAAGGAACCAGTTGGCACCACACCCAGTACTGCCACGGTATTTCCGTGTGAAGTAGTCACCATGCAGCCACCTGCCACCTCCGCTGCTGTCTGCCCACAGCTCTCTCGACCGGAGAGGTTCTCTGGAGAATCTGGGAACATTAAGCCGTTCATCACGCAGTGCGAACTCCACTTTGAACTACAGGGAACCGCCTTCCCCACTGAGCGGGCAAAGATCGCATTCGTCATTTCCCACCTGACTGGTCGTGCGGAGGCGTGGGCTACTGCTGAATGGAGCCGCAATTCCGCCGCGTGTCATTCATGGGCTTTTTTCGTCAAGACTATGGAGCGAATTTTTCAATTTTCCACTCCTGATCGTGAGGCAGCTCGCTCCCTTGTCACCTTACAACAAGGCAAGCGCAGGGTGTCAGATTACGCGATTGAGTTTCGCATTCTAGCAGCTGAGACTCATTGGAATAATCGGGCGCTACTCGATGCCTTTTTTCAAGGACTATCCCCCGCCGTCAAGGATCATTTAGTCCCGCTAGACCTGCCAACCGACTTGGACACTCTCATCGCTCTCGCCCTCAAGATCGACAGAAGGCTTTTGGATCGCGAGCTGGATGGAGTTCGGCGGAGGGATGCTTCACCGCGCACTTGGAGGACGAGCCTCGGTGACAAGCCAAACCAAGGCAGATTCCCTGCTGCCAGTCTCAATCCACTGGCTAGCGTCACCACGGATGAGCCCATGCAACTGGGCAGGTTCCGTCTCTCCCCTGAGTAACGTCAACGCCGGCTGAGGGAAGGGCGGTGCTTCTACTGCGGTCAGTTGGGTCATTCCGTGAGCAACTGTCACGTCAAAGTTGCCGGTGCCGGTAGCCAGGGCACGGGAGAGGTGAGTCTGAATTTCATTAAGGAAGACCCTAAACGGGTTCTTCCTAAAGTGACACTATGCTCTCCTGATCAAGAAATTCATACACCTGTTTTAATTGACTCTGGTTCTGATGCAAATTTACTCAACTCCATCCTTGTTACACGTATGCACCTTAGAACCTTTGGAATAAAACGCCACCGCAACACCTATGCTGCAGACGGCAGTTTTATGGGCAAGATCACTCACCGCACCCAAACACTCACATTGACATTCCCTGATTCTCACTCGGAACGTATTAGTTTTCATGTTTTTGACGCCATGAATCATGACGTTATCTTAGGGAACCCATGGTTGAAATTACATAACCCCCACATTGACTGGTCCTCTGGGCAGGTTATGTCATGGGGCAGCAATTGCGCCCGGAACTGTTTCAAGCCGCCACGTGATGTTCAGGGTCATGTTTCTAAGGACACTCCACAGACCCCATCTGCGGATCCTGATTTATCTCAAGTGCCCACCTGTTATCAGGATATTAAAGATGTTTTTTCCAAGTCCAAGGCCAAATCCCTTCCACCCCACAGACCTTATGACTGTGCTATTGACTTGCTGCCTGGAACCACACCCCCACGAGGGAGGTTGTTCTCTCTTTCAGGGCCGGAACACAAGGCCATGAAGGAATATGTAGAAGAATCACTGGCAGCCGGGATCATTCGCCCATCTTCATCCCCTGCGGGAGCAGGATTTTTCTTCGTGGACAAGAAAGACAAGACCCTGCGACCCTGTATCGATTACCGGGGTCTCAATGAGATCACGGTAAAAAACAGGTACCCTCTTCCTCTCATCTCCACCGCCTTTGAGTTCCTGGAGGGAGCCAAGATTTTCACAAAACTGGACTTAAGAAATGCATATCATCTAGTCAGGATAAGGGAGGGGGATGAATGGAAAACAGCATTCAACACACCAACGGGACATTATGAATATTTGGTAATGCCTTTTGGGCTTACTAACGCTCCAGCTGTTTTCCAGAACCTTGTCAACGATGTTCTGCGCGACATGTTGAATGTTTATGTTTTTGTTTATTTAGATGATATTCTGATATTCTCCCCGGATGAGGAGACTCACATTATTCATGTCCGCTCTGTTTTGCAGCAGTTACTGCAGAATCAACTCTATGTCAAGGCTGAGAAATGTGAGTTCCACCAGGCGTCCGTTTCTTTTCTGGGTTTCGTCCTGGCTCAAGGTGAAGTCAAGATGGACCCTTGCAAAGTCGATGCCGTTATTAATTGGCCTACTCCCACGTCACGCAAAGATGTACAAAGGTTCTTAGGGTTCGCAAACTTCTACAGGAAATTCATCAGGAATTTCAGTTCTATAGCCTCTCCTTTGCATGATCTTACCTCGCCACACAAACCTTTTGTATGGAACCCGCTTTGTCATGCAGCTTTTCAAAAACTTAAGTCGAGCTTTACCTCCGCTCCCATCCTTACTTTGCCAGATCTCAAACAGCAGTTTGTGGTAGAAGTCGATGCGTCTGATGCCGGAATAGGAGCAGTGCTCTCCCAGAAGTCTCTCAAGGATGAGAAGTTACATCCTTGTGCGTTTCTCTCCAAAAAATTGACCCCAGCTGAAAAAAATTATGACATTGGCGACCGTGAACTGTTGGCAGTCAAGGTGGCTTTGATGGAGTGGAGGCACTGGCTAGAGGGGGCACATACTCCGTTTTTAGTATGGACAGATCACAAGAACCTTGAATATATTAAAACTGCCAAAAGATTAAATGCGAGGCAGGCTAGATGGGCTCTTTTCTTCTCTAGATTTAATTTTACGTTATCATACCGACCGGGTTCTAAAAATGGTAAGCCAGATGCTTTGTCACACATTTTCTCCGAGGAGAGTTCTTTGTCCGACCCTAAGACTATTTTGCCTAAGTCATGCTTCATTTCCGCTTTTGTTTGGGACATTGAGACTGCGGTTGAAGGGGCTCTGAAAGACACTCCTAGCCCTGAAGATTGCCCCGAGAACAGGCTTTATGTGGTTCTGACCTTAAGGGGAAAAGTCATCCACTGGGCTCACACGAACCGAACGGTATGTCACCCAGGCATTGCCAAGACGCTATCAGTGGTCGAACAGCGCTTTTGGTGGCCTAATGTTAGGAGGGATGTTAGCGATTACGTCAATGCTTGCCAGGTATGTGCTGCTAACAAGGCCTCTCATCAACGTCCTTCTGGGGAGTTGCGACCCCTGCCAATACCACAACGTCCTTGGTCAGACATTTCTGTAGACTTTGTTACAGGATTACCGGCCTCTAAAGGCAATACCACCATTCTTACAGTTGTTGACAGGTTCTCTAAGATGGCGCACTTCATTGCACTTCCAAAACTCCCCTCAGCTAAAGACACTGCCGAGCTAATGATTAATCAGGTTTTTAAGTTCCATGGTTTCCCCAAGAATGTGGTGTCTGATAGGGGTCCCCAATTCATTTCGCAATTTTGGAAGGAGTTTTGTAAACTCATAGGTGCTACCGTCAGTCTGTCATCCGGGTTTCATCCTGAGACCAACGGCCAAACCGAGAGGCTGAACCAGGAACCTGGAGACTGGGCTCCAATGTCTCGCTTCACAGGAGCCACGATCCTGGTCTCAGAAACTGGTTTGGGTCGAATTCGCTCACAATTCCCTCCCGTCTGCATCCACTGGTCTATCGCCTTTTCACGTTGTGCATGGTTACCAACCATCTCAGTTTCCTGCCATAGCCTCAGAATCCACAGTTCCAGCGGCATTAACCTTGGTGAGACGCTGCAGGAGGACCTGGGAGCGAGCCCGCCAGATGCTGCTGCGCCAGGGACGGTCCTACAAAGCCGCTGCTGACCGTCGGAGGACACCGGCCCCGAACTACAAAGTGGGTCAGCGAGTTTGGCTTTCGACCAAACATATTCCACTCCGGGTGGAGTCCAAGAAGCTCGCTCCCAGGTTCGTTGGGCCCTTCCCCATCACAAAAATCATCAACCCTGTCACCGTGAAGCTGAGGCTCCCAAGGTCTATGCGGGTCCACCCTACTTTTCACGTCAGCCTACTCAAGTCAGCCCGGGAGTCCCCTCTGGTCCCGCCTTCCAGGCCCCCTCCTCCCCCCCGGTTTGTGGATGGGGGCCCTGTCTTCTCTGTGAAGCGGCTGTTGTCATCTCGTCGGAGGGGCAGGGGATTTCAATATCTGGTGGACTGGGAGGGCTATGGGCCTGAGGAGCGTTCCTGGGTACCGTCTGCGTTTATCGTGGATGATTCGCTCATTCGGGACTTCCACGTTGCGCATCCAGGGGCCCCAGGGCCGTCTGGGGCCGGCCGTTAAGGGGGGGGGGTACTGTCATATGTGTGTGTGTTCTGGGTTTTGTCTTCCCCCCCCTGTTTCACACACACCTGCTCCTGTGAGCATCTTCATCACCTGTGCCTCGTTCACCCTAATTACCCCTTGTATATAACCTCGTGTCTCATTTCCTCTCGTTGCCAGTTCGTTGTACCTTGTCGTCGCGTTCCAGCATTCCTTGTTTCCACGTCATAGATTCACAGTAAGACTTGACCCTGTTCCGATTATGGACCTTGTCTCTTTGCCTCATGTTTTTGGATACTGTTGCCTCTCTTGGATTGCCTGCCTGTGTACCGACCTATGCCCGTCTATTAAACCTCTCTTTTTGGAAACTGTCAATTTGTTTTGGAGTCGTGCATTTTTGGGTCCTATCCTCTGTTCCGTTCATGACAACATCACAAAAAACTGGTATTTGAACAGGGGTGTGTTGACTTTTAATATCCACTACAGTAATCCCCCACTATCTTGAGATTCATGCTTTGTCATCCCGCTATATACACAGTATTTAGATGAATTTTCACGCGTTATTACAGTTGTTGCTCTGTTTTTTATACAACAATATTTTTGTGGTATCTGTCATTGTCTATGTTTTAGTTTAGATTATATGTTGTTCATGTACAACATTGTACATGTTGTTCATGTCTTGTGTGCTTGTTTGGTTATTGTCTCCACCTGTTCTCGTCAGTCCCTCTACCTTGTGTCAACCAATCAGCTCCCTCCAGCCACTCGTGTCTTTAGACCTTAAAAAAATTAAGTATTTAATAGAATAGAATAAAATTGAATAGAATAGAATTTCACTGTCACAGGAACAATGAAAATCAGTTAGGCATCTCACAATTTGCAGCGTTGAAGTTAAAAAACAAAAGAAATATAAGCACACAATTATCAAAAGACACTTTTTGAAGTTTGCTGAGCCGCGAAGGCGAACGCGGTAAATACCAAGCTGCGGAGGCGAAAGAACGTGCGCATCGCATCTGTTATGAACACAGCGTAAGTCACAAATCATTGCCTCAATGACAGCGAATAAACTACATTTTGACAATTATCATTATCACAAAGGTCGGAGGGAGTATAGACGGGAGACAGATGGCGGGGAAGCCAGTTGCTATGCTATGGTGACCTGAAGTTGCAAAACACCAAAATAAGTGATTGGGGGGTACAGTACACTTGTCACATAGGTCTGGCTGGAACCGCGTAATAGCAGAGATTAGCCAACGTTGAAGCGCAACATAGCAGGAAAATGAGTACGTATCTTCTTTTCCTTTACTTCCTTCCCTTTTTCCTCATCACCCTTTTCCCAATATAATCACTCTCTCGCCTCTGGATGTGTCCAAACCATCGAAGTCTGCTCTTTCTTTGTCTCCAAAACATATAACCTTGGCCGTCCTTCTAATGTACTCATTTCTAATCCTATCCAACCTGGTCACTCCTCGAGCTTCATCTTTATTTCCGTCACCTCCCTCTCTGGTTCCTGTTTTCTCTTCAGTGCCACTGTCTCTAATCCCTACATGATGGCTAGCCTCACCACTGTCTTATAAACTTTGCCCTTCATCCTAGCAGAGACTCTTCTGTCACATAACACACCTGACACCTTCCTCCACCCGTTCCAACCTGCTTGGACCCGTTTCTTCACTTCCTGACCACACTCACCGTTGCTCTGGACGGTTGACCCCAAGTATTTAAAGTCCTCCACCCTCGCTATCTCGTCTCCCTGTAGCCTCACTCTTCCCCCTCCACCCCTCTCATTCCTGCACGTATTCTGTCTTACTTTGGCTAATCTTCATTCCTCTCCTTTCCAGTGCATGCCTCCACCTTTTTAACTGTTCCTCCACTTGCTCCCTGCTTTCACTGTAGAGCATAATGTCATCTGCGAACATCATGGTCCACGGGAATTCCAGTCTAACCTCATCTGTCAGCCTATCCATCACCACTGCTAACAGGAAGGGGCTCAGTGCTGATCCCTAATGCAATCCCAACTCCACCTTAAACTCTCTGTCACACCGACAGTACACCTCACTGCTGTTCTGCTGCCTTCATAGATGTCCTGTACTATTCTAACATACTTCTCTACCACTCTAGACTTAGGGTTAGGGTTAGTTGGCATGCAGTACCACAGTTCCTATCTGGTGCCCTATCTTTTCTGGTAGAAAAGGATCTACACAGGTTGGCACCAGACCCAAAAACAAAGAAGAAATCTGGGGTTCCATAACTCCCAGGCCATGCCGCAGGCTGATTTCCTCAATGCCACGCCGCATCAAGGCAGTGATTAAAGCAAAGGGATTCCCAACCAAGTATTGAAGATTAACATATCGTTTCGAAGGTACCATATTTAGATTGATGCAATGTGACCCTAATTTCTTTATTTTTTTTCTATAAAAACTGAGAAGTAAATGGTGACTTCTTTACAGTATTTAAATTTTTTTAATTACTGATTTCATGGGTTTTATCATCTGGAAGCCCAAATCATGTAAAAATCAACAAATAAATACTTGAAATTGTTTAAATTGTGGGCCCTGAATCTATAATATATGAAAGTTTAACCTTTTGAATGGAATTATGGAAATACATAATGATAGTCACATTTTTTTGGAAAGGGTCTGTACAGTATGTCACAGCCCAAACTTCTCTGGCGAGTGACTGATCGGGATCCTATGTTTGTCACTGAGCAGCACTCTTCACATCGGACTATATTCTCCCGTATATAAAAGGCGCACAGCTCCGTGCTTTTCCCTCTGTGCACATTCAGCCATCCGTTAAGTCTGTCATTTGCGGATCTTCTGGCCATGTGCAAACTTTGGGTGGAGTAACCCTAAAATCTGGGCATTCCCTCTCATGTCTGACCTTGCGCGTATTCTGCGCAAGAAGCCCTCTTGCGCGCTCCAGAAACTGGAGTAATTCTAGCTGGGAAGGTGAAACATCATATTACACATTTATATTTGCTCCTGTGCTCTGGGCCTCCAACGCCCGGTGGCGGCCTGGCAGCTGACTTGGCATGATGACGGACATTTGGCCCATCGCTGACTGCTCAATGGCTGTAATCTGTCCTGACCATATTATGCCAGTCGACGGCGGAACGTCAACATATCATGCAATATTAATGAATTAATTTTCATGCACGTACTGCAAGGGGCATTTTTGTTTGCTCCATGGCGGCTTGGGAGTTTGTCTGAAAGCGCAACTTACAACAACTGCAGTCATATTGATGGCGCGATGGTGTGTTAAATATGGAATAATTCTGTTTAAATCTAATATATGTCCTTGTCATGTAAGTGAGGCGCCCCCGTGTGTGGCGCTAGTATGGTTGCTGGGCAACGCTCATCAACAGCTGGCTCACTCACGTTCTTATTGATGGCCTTCCAAACGCATTCACTCATGACCACAGTATTATGATTCAATTACATATAATGTACAATATGTAATATAGAGATTAGAGAACACAAAAACACATACCCCTTAACGTGTTAGACGACCGGTGCTAATGTCTCCTCTACCAGGGTTAATTTCACATTGTGTGACATAGTCTTTGAGTGGATTTCAAAGGCTTTCACGTGTCTCATGAAAAATACACATTCCAGGAATTCTACCTCACCTGCAGACTTCAAAGAGTCACGCCTCCCCAGCCGTTATGCGCAAACTGGCCAGGTACGCGCGAGGCGTGTCAGAAGTCATTATGGCAGAACCAACGTAACTTGAAAACATGCAAGCCAGGCATGTAAAGTACTGACTTACGCACCAGCGGGAGAATCTATAAACCCCATTCTTTACTGTAAGTCAATTTATGGCTTCTGTAGTCTGGATGAACCTACGCAGTCCTGGACTTGACACAACAAATTGCTTCTTTCAAAAACCTTTGTTTTGGTTAGCTGCTCTTCCCTTCATACATCTGATTCGCTCTCTTCGAGTGAAAGTAAGCAGCCTGCAGTTGCCAGTGACCCACTTGCCTGAAACACTGGAGGAGTATGAGGAAAGGAGAGGTGGAGGTGAAAACGTGGGAGATTGCTATGATTAATGTGCTTTCAAATATGGATTGAAGGAGAGAGCTAGAAGACCAGTGAGCAAGGGCACCTGTGATAGGTGGTGGTGGAATGAGCAAGGCAAGATTCAGTAAAGGTGCTTTCAACAAATATTTTATATGACCCCATCTAGATCTTAACACGCCAGCAGCAAATACTGGAGGATGCCAGGAAAGCAAAACAATTACTTTGAAGAGGCAATCAAAAAAAAATTCATAAAGCTTGCACATTATTATTATGTTTTGATTCACTTTATAAATTTGATATTCACAATTTAGTAGTTAAAGTTCATCTCGTAAATACGGGGATGGCAATACCTCATCCATAAGTATTGCTTCTTCTGACTAAAACTGAACTCCAAATTGCCCGCCAAGGCACCGAACGACCCCAGACTCAATCCAGGGATACAGCCAAGTTTGCACACCCTATAACATTTCACCTCACACGGCTGGTGTGTGGCAAACAGAATTTCCCTCCAGGGATTTAAGTATATACAATTGAATTAAAAAGCAGGTAAAAATATTGTCGTAAGAAGTTTGATGTGTCCATGAATTATAGCTCACATTGAGGTTGTCTATGACCAATGCTTTGTATCGAGCAATTTAAAGGTGAACAGAGTACAAAGTACAGTAAACCCCCACATATTTGCAGTTTGGCAATTGTTTTTTTTGTGTGTAAACTTTCCTTTTTTAATTTGATGAAAAACTCACCTATTGGCTGTTTTGTCCTCAGGCCAAAGCAATAATATCTGGTGTCATCTTGGTGCCAAGGAACTGTTGAAGGGAGTTGAGGAGCTTCATTTAGAAAAGTAATCTTGTGGCATCGATAGGCAATGACAATATAAACCTTTTTTGGGGGGTCCACAGTACTCGCAGAATTTTGCGGAGGTCCACTACTGTACATGTCACAGAGGCATTGCTGCATATAGCTCTACTGGGGCACCGGGATAATTCGGAGAAAGGTTGAGATATTGTGTGTCCAGGAGAGCAGGTGGAAAGGCAATAAGGCTAGAGGTTTAGGGGCAGGGTTTATTATTTTACCATGGTGTAGATGGGAAGAGAACTTGAGTAGAGGTTATTTTAAAGGAAGCATTAGCTAAGAATGTCTTGGAGGTGAAAAGAGTATCAGATCGAGTGATGAGGCTGAAACTTGAAATTGAGGGTGTTATGTATAATGTGATTAGTGGCTATGCTCCACAGGTAGGATGTGACCTAGAGGTGAAAGAGAAATTCTGGAAGGACCTAGACGAAGTAGTTCTGAGCATCCCAAACAGAGAGAGAGTCGTTATTGGTGTAGATTGTAATGGACATGTTGGTGAAGGAAACAGGGGTCATGAAGTGATGGCCAAACAAGAGACATATGATGACATGTATGGCAGGTTGGACACTAAAGAAGGAGAAAAGGATCTATACAGGCTGGCCAGACAGAGGGATAGAGATGGGAAGGATGTGCAGCAGGTTAGGGTGATTAAGGATAGAGATGGAAATGTGTTGACTGGTGCCAGTAGTGTGCTGGAGAGATGGAAAGAATACTTTGAGGAGTTAATGAATGAGGAAAATGAGAGAGAAGGAAGAGTAGATGTGGTGGACCAAGAAGTGGCAATTATTAGTAAGGAGGAAGTTAGAAAGGCATTAAAGAGGATGAAAAATGGAAAGGCAGTTGGTCCTAATGACATTCCTGTGGAGGTATGGAAGCATCTAGGAAAGGTGGCTATGGAGTTTTTGACCAGCTTGTTTAACACAATTGTTGTGGGTGAAAAGATGCCTGAGGAATGGAGGAAAATTGTGCAGGTGCCAATTTTTAAGAACAAGGGTGATGTGCAGAGCTGTGGGAACTATACAGGAATAAATTTATTTATTTTCTTTTTTGTTTCCTTTTGTCCTGTTCGGCAGTTAGGTCAAGCAGAATGGAAGATCTGTATCCCTTTTATGATGGAACAGTTTTATTGTGTCACAGTGGAGTTTTTAAGCTTCCGCTGTGGTTTCTTAGTATTATAATTGAAGTTGCGAATCAGAGTCGATCAGTCGAACAGAACAAAGTTTCTAGAGGGTATCGAGAAACAAAGACAAAAGACAAAGCACTAATTGTAAACAGGATGAGAGTAAGTCATTACATTATCTACATCAATGAACCATTAAATATGAGTGTTGCATGGGGCTGTAGTGCTACACATTGTGAAGGAAGGACTTGACAAGATAGAACAGGACAAGGACACGAGAAGAACCCGGCTGTACAACTGAAGTGTGATGGGATTAACTATGTAAATTATAGACGTCTACAGGACGAGAGTATAAGTGAGGGGATACACAAGCGATTTGCATATTCAGTTGTTTGTCGCAATAAGTGCGTGGCCCCACACCCAATGAAACAGTCCCAGGGGTGTGTGCCTGCAGACACATGCAAGTGAATTGACACCGTTTTACATGCGCAAAGACTGACAGAAGTGTCCAGTAATTGCTGTGCCCGCACCGCAGAGGCGGAGGACCCCACCCAATCAATCAAGGGGCGGAATCGGGCCCAGGGGCCTCCCACACCGAGAAACCCAGGGTGGTCCGCTGGCCCCACCGAGGCGCCCCGACAACTGGCTAAGTGAGAACCCACCTCCCCTCCTGTTACTATGACTGCCAGGTCCCCGAGGGGGGGGGGGGGCAGGGCTGCCAGGCACTGCTGCCTAACAGCCAAATCCCCACCCACGACCCACAGCCCCCCAGAGATAGGTGTATGTGGTACATTAAAACGTCGGGAGTGTGTGTGATGCATTTAAAATCCATGGGGGCAGGCAGGGCGGAGGGGCAGGGCGCACGGACCGGGAAAAAGCACAGACGTGCTGAAATCCGGTCCGACACCCACACCCTCCCAATCCCATACCAGTCCCCCAGGAACCCTTTGATATGTATATGTGTCCAGATGTGATTCGTGAGAAAAATATATCCCGTGAGTGGTGTGAGTGTTTGCTAAGTGAGTGATTAAGAGGCATGACTCCTGCAGGTCGGGCCCATTAGGCCGGACAACCACCGACGAAGAGGGCTACCCCACCACCGAGATCTGAAGCACCCCCCCCACACACACACATTCCCGCCAGCACCCACTACCCGCCCCCGAGTGTGGGAGGTGGACCCCGCCCCCCCAAACCAGGCAGGGAGAAAAACCCTACAGCAGGCCCCACAGCCCGCAGGGGGCCGCCCGGCTCCCCCACGGGAAGAGGAAGAGGCGACCAAAGCGGGACGCAAGGAACGGAGATCAGAGGAGGAAGCAGGCCCGAGGAGCGACCAGCAACCAGAGCGGGGGAACCAGACGTGCGCCATCAGGCACCGCTCCAACACCCACGAAACATGGGCGAGTCACCATCACACCACCAATACTCCCCAGGAGGTCCCCCCCAGTGGTTCCCCCCCACCCCCGAGATCAGGAAGGAGTGAAAAGAAGCGCCGGAACAGCAAACACAGGCATAAGAGAAGAAAATCCCCACTCCATGGCTGTGTCCTCTCACCATGCAAACCAATCTAAAATGTGTGAAAATAAAAATAAATAAATAAATAGAATAATAATTAAACAACAACAACCTCGACAACAAAGAATACAGAATTTCATTGTTTACTTTGACACTTATGAAAATAGTCCTGCTATTGTCAAATGGAACCCTACCCAGGCAAAAGAATCAAGAGTCTAGATTTAGCATGTTGAGGAAAGGTGACCAGCTAGCTACGCATATATGTAATTGATTTTTTCGTTCTGCTGATATCTTTTCTAATGTTCTATGATGAGATTTAGGCACTGATTGATGTTAATAGCTTGTTTGTTTTTCCAGTTTAATAGAATTGTTTTCTTAGCGGTAGCTAACGCGACAAGTAATGATTGTGAATATTTATTAGGGAGGTCGATTATGCTTAAGTCGCCAAGTATGCACAATCTTGGGGAAAGTGGAATCCTGCTGTTCAAAATATACAAGAGTTTTTGTATCACCGAAGACCAAAAGCATTGAATTGGTGTGCATTCCCATATAGCATGAAAATAGGTGTCTGGGGTATTTTTGGTGCATTGCGCGCATATATTAGATGGAGAGAAGCCCATTTTATGCATAGTGTACTGAGTAAAGTGTGTTCTATGAAGCACCTTATATTGTATAAACTGTAGATTTGTGTTTTTTTGTCATTCTAAATGTATTGTTACAAATCTGTATCCAGTAGCTATAGTCAGCAGACCTGGAAAGGTCTTTTTCCCATTTGGTGATTGGTAAATGCATTGATTTAGTACCTAAATTACCTAAAATAGTACGTAAATTAGAAGAGTGCCAAAAGCTTAATTTAGTGAGGTAGTTCAATTCAAAAAGTGAAACTCTTATTATAGAGATGCACTACACACACTCAGAGTGAAATACTGATTTTCATGATTTTTTAATATATATGTCATTTTATTGATTATTGTATTGCTTACAGCAAACGACAACCCCAAATTCACTATCTCTTCTTATTTATTGAGAGGTACCTGTATATTTGGTTAGCTTGCTTTAATATGTTCATGCAAGTGAACAATTGTGTGTGGCAATTAAAACACTGAAATCCGTATGGAATAATTAATGAACAGCCATTTACAGTAACAACTTCAATACTTCATGTTGACATTTTGTTCAATGTAACATTTAGCTGATAACCAAAAATTCTAGGCGATATATCACATATTTCTATTCCAAACACAAATTAGACAGACCGACCTGACAGCAGAATTGAGCTATTTGTCAAGTTTAACATTTGACACTGAATGTATTATTCTGCTCATGCTTATCATTGGAGGCACAGGACAAATTTCTTGCAACATGGCTAAAAAGAGCAATTAGGGAGTTCTCCGACGCCTAACATGTTCTTGCAATGTCTGCTTCATGTTGTGTCGTTGATATTGACCTCTATCACCCCGTTTGTCAGCGATGGGGTCCTCCAGCCAGCCGCTACTAGACCGCTAGCCAGTTACAGCCACATGTATCTGTAACATTTGCACAACCATTGTCCCAGATTATCGCAGTACTCGTCACTTTAAACCGCATGCACTCCTTGAAGTCTCAGTGCCCTTTGCACAATGGTCATTGCACCGGACTATTGCGATATTAGCCATTCAAACTGAGGACTCTGCATCTTTTTGCACAGTTGTTGTTTGTTGTTGTTTTTTGTCAATGTCTTTATGTCTCCAAAGTGTTCTGTAAATTGACTGTCTGTTGTACTAGAGCGGCTCCAACTACCGGAGACAAATTCCTTGTGTGTTTTGGACATACTTGGCAAATAAAGATGATTCTGATTCTGATTCTGATTCTGATGTTGTCGTTTCACTGTTGAAGCAGTTCTGAATCGCCTTTTGCCCCCCTTCCAAAAGTGTTCCTCTTCGATTGACGTGCTGTGTGTGTGAGCTTTCTGCAGCAGCATACTTTTTCATCTTATTTACAAATGCATGCGTAAACAACCTTACACTATTAGATATTCAGGCAGGATAATCTTTTAGCGACATCCGATAGGGTAATCGTACTTTCGCTGACTTAGTATTTTTCTTGTTGCAGGAAATATCATGGTACAATGACATACAGTATATAGACATGAAGAACTTTCTCTTAGTCTTGTCAACAATTTCAATAATAATTCCATTATGTAATGAAATACTGTAGTCAGTAGTTTTTCAAATAGTTGGTTCAACCTCCATTTACATCAACTGTTCTGTGGTCAGTCAGTGAATGGGGACCACTTAAAGAACTGAGAGGTACAGTATTGTGTCTTACTTCTCATTGTTCTATTGATTTAAACTGAAAAAAACAACAACAATAGTATACTAAGGCTGGTCTTTGAGTGAAAATTCTTATTATGGCCTACATTGTAACATTTATTCCACCACTGTGTGCACAGGAGGCAGGCAGTTGAGCTGATCAGAGAGTTTTGTTCACCAATGATGATAAAGCAACATACAGATGTTTGCTCTGTGAGAGAAAATAAATGAAGATTCTCTGTGACACCAAAGGTAGAGATCAGGATGTTTAGATCTCAAGGGAATGATGCACAAGCCTTTTCATATAAATCTGTGGGGATGGAATCATCAGTTACCCCACTGTGATCTCATCCTCCCAGTAGGATCGATGGCATTCAGTGCCCTCCTCATCGCAATTGGGGGGTACTTTGCATGATTAATGTCTGATGATATAACCTGGTTTCGCTAATGTTAAATTACAGTAAAAGTGTGTAGTGCCTCTACTAGGATTATCAAAGCATTTTGAAAAAAGCTTTGGTTTATTCTTTCATTTGGCTCAGTGATGGAAGTACCTGCCATATAGGAAGTAATGCTTGTGAGGCCTGAAATGGGACCAATAAATCTGGCATAAATAAAAAGTAATGAGCATGATTACAATAAAATAAATTTCAGAGTTTAAAGAACAAGTTTATTCCCATCAGAAATAAGGACACATGCTACCAAAGCCACATGTTCATACGCAGGAGGTTTATACAGTAGATTTGCAGTTATTTCATCATGCATTTTTTTGGCAAGCTCACTATCAACCAACACATTCAGGGTGACCTACAGAGAGGATGAATATGTTGGAATGTACAGTATTATGTTAGATTCACCTGTCACACGCTCTTAATATCCAACCAATTTTTTTTGTAATTTTAAAAATTTATTATCTTTATTTTTTTACAATACATAGTCTCTTACCATTCACTATCAACTTCTCATTTGTTTTGTTTTCGGATTCTTGAACACATAATTCTAAACACAGGGCAATGTCTATTTAATTTTTAGATAACAAAAAGTGTCATTAAAAATATAAATAATATTAAATATCTCGCCAATTTTCAGTGTTCTTCAAACTATGTGCCATTTGCAGCCAAACACCAATCACAAACAGTTAACATGATAACATCGTAATACAGTACAGTGTACATCACCATTAACGTTCTCTGCTAATGAACGTAGAATTTTTATGTTAAGTCATCGTATGTGGTGAGTTTGGACACCGTCGCCGCTCTCATTTGCCTCCTATTCTCTTTTTAGCCCTTCATTTTTTTTCCCAGAGTGCCCTATATAGTGTCCCACTTTGCAATTAGGTCTGCTGCGGCTGTGTATGACGATGAACAGCCAACTAACAATCCCACGTGCATGCGTGTGTGTATGTTATTTAAGACCATACCATGTCCATCCTGACAGCTTTTCCACAACAAAGAACACGTGGTTGATTCTTGAAGTTGGTTTGGGAGCCAGTATGTATTGGCAACCATGTCAAACTCATCCTTCCAGGTACGTGGACCCAAGTATTTTAACAACCAATTTCCAATCCCAAGTTATTCAAATGGGGTTCTTTAACAGTTATTTGACCTCTTGTGTCAGGAAGTTTGAGATGTTGCTTATTATAATGAAATGAGTCTGATTGGCCCACATCAGTAGTTCATGTTCATCTAACAGGAAAGGGAGTTGGATATGACTCTCCCAACATGGTCCATTAGTTACTATGGCAACAAGGTCTTCCCTTGCTACGAGCTCAAACCCCCATACTCCTCCAACCATACATAATACAACATTTCCAGATCACTTGTTTTACTGTAAAGTGGTGGACTGTATTTATACAGAGATTTGCTGACATCAGAAATCATGCTGACAACAAGAAATGTATTCTGGAAATATGTTTGGCGTATATTGTGAACAGCGCTGCTGCACAGATTTTTACAAAAGGTGCAACAAACTGTCTGTGTGTGTGAAGAACATGGCTCTCATTCACTGAATTCCAACATATGCACTATTACAGAAAAATGTGGCATTGAATAAGTATATGTAATAAGTAAATAGGTACAGTGGAATCTCGGGTTATGAACTTAATTCGTTCTGTGACCCCATTTGTAACCCGAAATGTTCTTAAACCGAGGTGATGTTTCCCGCTGTATGAATGAATGCAAATGCAAATAACCCGTCCCAGCCCCCAAATTAGGTTATACCTTTTTTTATCCGTGTGGTTAAAAATAAACACTGTATAGTGCAATATAGAAACAAGTGAAAACCCACTATTATAATGATATAAAACATAAAATAAACATGATAACTGTGTATTGCTCATTAACTTTAACTAAGGAGGGGAAGAGGAGGAGTACACCCCGTCACTGAAGAATATCCATCCATCCATTTTCTGTTCCGCTTATCACAAGGGTTGCGGGCGTGCTGGAGCCTATCCCAGCTAACTTTGGGCGAGAGGCAGGGTACACCCTGAACCGGTCGCCAGCCAATTGCAGGGCACATATAAACAAACAACCATTCACACTCACATTCACACCTACGGGCAAGTAAGAGTCTTCAATCAACCTATCATGCATGTTTTTGGGATGTGGGAGGAAACCGGAGTGCCTGGAGACAAACCAACGCAGGCACAGGGAGAACAGGTGAGGCCGGATTTGAACCCCGGTTCTCCGAACTGTGAGGCAGATGTGCTAACCCTCGTCCACCGTGCCCATTGAAGAATAGTTTTCTTCCATAATAACAGGGAAATTTTGATTCAGGTGTTTTTGTCCTTTTGTCTGTTTCTTTTCTAATTCAGTTGATTTTAGTGTAACAAACGGATTCAGGGAAATTGCTCTGTTGGTCAATTTGCTGCACATTTCTTTTGATAATTATTACCATTCTTTGATTGCTTTGCTCACACTAACACTAGTGAGCACTTTCTCTTTTTTTTTTGACTGTCTAATAAAGAGCAAAAAAACAAAGATACAGTGGCTACCTTTTTAGTTGCATTGCGTGCACAGTCAGTGACGGTTGCACAACGCGAGAGGAAGCACATCAAGTGCCATTGTAATTTCTGACTGTTGAGCCCTTGGTTGACTTTCTTAGAAAACGTTCAGTGAGACGATATCGCACCTACTTCCGTGCTCATTCATAAAGCAAATGCAACAGCCATCTGTGGTCCCATCTGTGATTGGCTGAATGTGCATGGCTATGCACAACTTCCACCTGGCTAACGCCTGCGTGGTGAGCTATTTTCACGTGATTACGCCGACATTAACAGCTTGTTGTCTTAATTAAAGGGATGCTACAATTGAATAAATAACATATACTCTAAATAGTATTTTTTGATGAAAATAAAATGATTTCCAGACTTCTTTTACCACGTCAATCATAAACACTATTAGATTTGTGATTGGATGATCGAGGATGCAGAGGGGGAACCTCTGCCTACAAGGCAAGCATAACAGATTTCCACCTTACGCCACAGAGCAGACAACTTGTTTTTAACTTACAGCAATGCATTGCACATGGAATCAATGATCGTCACGCAGCGCGAGTAGAAGCACAACATAGATCCTTCCATTCATCCATAACAAGACCATTTGCAATCCGAAAATATTTCGTAACTCGAAGTAATTTTTCTATGAAAATTTTGGACCTCACCCGAATTGTTCGTAAACTTGGAGGTTCCGCTGTATATGTTCCTACATAATTCTACTGCTGTACAATATTGTCAGATATAAATGAGAAGAATATTATCAATGTGTTTCATTCATCGATATGTATGATTTTCAGTTTTAAACTCAGTCATGAAACGTTTCTATGCTGCAGAAAGTGTTAGTAAATCATCCATCCACCCTTCTGCCCATCCCTCCCACCATCCATCCATCATCTATCTATCCACTCATCTGCATATCCATCATCTATCCATCAATCCACCCATGCATCATCCACCCATCCATCCACCCATCCATCCATCCATCTGGTCCTGAACACCTCACCATGGAGGAGTCCAGGAGGTATAATAATGATATGCCAGAAAGAATGTTCGCGCATATACAACATAATATAACAACACAGCAAGGAAATTTCTCTCATCTTGCATTCCAGATCTTAATTGTTTATTTACACAGATATGAAGGCACCCGAGAAACACTGTTTATCACCCAGTTCAAAGAGAAAATTCAGGGCAGAGCATCGCTGCGTGGAGATCTTACTGTTAATTACCATATTTTGCCCCAAGATTAAATCAGCTCTGTAGTTTATTTACTGCCCATAGGAACGTCTTTGTTATATTCGGATACTAGTGCAAGGATTGCGTGGTTCTACAAAAGAAATATTTTATTTCCAACTGTTTCTTCAAGATCATTGAGTGCTGAATACATTTTAACACAAAATATCCACTGAGACTATTAAGAAACAGGAAGGGAATGTTGTCAGGGCATCACTTTCAATTCTCTGATGATTTTTATTTCTCTGCATTTTTGACATTTCTTTCATGACAAAGTGATTCAGTACTTTCATCACTACAGTATATGCCTTGATACTCAATGCTTTTTGGTTTTGTAAACCGCAGCTCATTTGAATTTAAGTAGCAACATGAAGCAAATAATTCATATAACCAACAACACATTGGCTTGTAAGAAATAGGAAAGCATGTTTGTCATTGCCACAATGACCTCAGACCCCCAGTTTTCATGGTGGATCAAGCCAGTCACCTCTTGCCTTGCTTGTCTTCAATGTATAACATTTTCCTTGGACAGCGTTTGGAGGTGGCTTGGCTCTCTTAGTGGAATGAAGTACCTGAAGGTAGAAAAGTGTACAAATAAGGCTTTATTTAACATTAACATTTCGTTCACATTTAATAATGGTGAAAAAGTAATCACCACATTTGCGTAACGCTTTAAGCTCTAAATGTGTCAGTCAAATGATATGAGTACACGTTACTGTACTGACTTTAGCTTTTGCAGTGAGGATTTTGAGTTCATCCCTCAGGTGTTTGCTCAACCCCTAGAGCAATTCTAGGATTTGAGATTTAGAGATGTTCACTCCCAAGCAAACGTATCTTGCAATTAGTACATCCATAAAACAATTCTTAATAAGTCAATCATTTTTTTTTGTGTGTGTCTTTTTCGTTTGTCTTTGGAGGCATTACGCAACGTACTTACACAAGGGAAAACTTGCTAAACATTAGGGAGTCTACGCCGGACTTTCTTTCACCAACTTTCACAATTTTGTTTCTCAGAGTTACTCACTGGTGGAGCGGCTCTGATCTATGGCGCATGGAGGTGACGCCACAGGGGGAAGGGAGCCGGAGTGCAGGTCAAGCTCCTGAAGAGAGGACTCCAAATGCCGCTCCCGTTGATTCACCTCGCAAAGCTACGCTCTCTAACCAACAAAGTGGACAAGCTTCATCTTCTCACAAAGACCAGTAAAGACTTTGGATGTTCTGCCACCCTGTGCTTCACGGAGACATGGCTATGTAAACGCGTCCCTGATGGCGCCGTAATGCTTCCGGACTATTCGGGGAAAACAACAAAAGGTGGTGGAATATGGTTCTATATCAACGAAAAATGGTGTACCGACGTCTCGAAGCTCAACACACACTGCAGCCCGGACTTGGAGTCGCTGTTTTCGAACTGTAAGCCATTCTACTCGCTGCGCGAGTTCACCTCTTTCATCTTCGCCAGTGTCTGCATTCCTCCCCAGGCTAAGATGAACGCTGCACTGCTAACGCTCGCTGAACAAGTAAACGAACTTGAAAAAAAGGAGTCAGATTCACCCCACATTATTATTCTTAGCTCAACTCATTCACAAACTCCCTAAATACAAGCAGCACATTGACTGTCCTGCCAGGGAAAACAACATTCTAGACCACTGCTACACCATGCTAAATTACGCATACCGTGCTATTCTCCGTGCAGCTCTGGGCTCGTCTGATCACTGCTTAATTCACTTAATACCAACATAAAGGCACAAACTTAAATGTGCGACGCCTATGGTGAAAACAGAGAAGAAGTGGACCAATGAAGCAAAGATAGAACTTCATGGCTATTTAGACTGCACAGACTGGATTGTCTTTGAAACTTCAACTGGCAGCCTATAAATATACGGACAGTGTCACATCCTATATCTGTGAAGATGTGTGTCTAGCAACAAAGACATTTCACACGTTCAAAAACAACAAGCCGTGGTTCACTGCCAAACTTAAGCAACTTTGCCAGGCTAAGAATGACACCTATCAAAGTGGGGACAGACCCCCTGTACAATTGCGCTAGACATCACATGACAAAAGCAATTATGCAGAAAGGCTGGAAAAACAGTTTACTGCCAACGACTCTAAGTCAGTCTGGCGAGGATTAAAGTCGCTAACCATCTACAAGCGATGATTCCCCCAAGAGGAGAACAATAAAGGACGAGCTGATGACTTATACACCTTCTACTGCAGATTTAAAAAGGACAGTTTCAACGCTCATGCTGTCCAACTGCCCTGTGTCAACCGTAGAGACCTTCAAGTTCCTTGGAATTACAGTTTCTCAGGACCTGAAGCGGGAGACCTACATCAACTCCATCCTCAAAAAGTCCCAGCAGAGGATCTACTTCCTGTGGCTTCTGAAGAAGCACAATCTGCCACAGGCGCTGTTGAGGCAATTTACACAGCAGTCATCGAATCAGTCCTGTGTTCATTCATCGCAGTCTTGTTTGGTACTGCCACAAAAAAGGACAAACTCCGACGGACCATCAGGACTGGCGGGATAATCGTCAGGAGCCCCCTATATACCCTTGAGAACTTGCACGCTGCCAGAACTAAGACAAGAGCATGCAAAATCCTCTTGGACCCTCCACCTCCTGGTCACCACCTCTTCCAGCTCCTTGTCTCAGGTAGGTGCTAACAATCAATGCAAACTAAAACAAGCAGACATTCCAACAGCTTCTTCCCTTTTGTTATTGAATTGCTAGGGGCTAAGTGACTCTCCATTGTGTTTTTTTATCTTTTTATTTCTCCAAAGTATTTTTTGTCAAAATGGCTGTCCATTGTCGTACTCGAGCGGCTACAACTACCAGAGACAAATTCCTTGTGTGTTTTCGACATATAGCAAAAGAAAGAGGATTGTCATTCTGAATAACATCCATTCATCCGTTTTCTATACCGATTTTCCTCATTTGGGGTGCAGGTGAGCTGGAGCTTCTTTTATTTGGTTAACTACTACTGTTTTTCTTCTTTGTATTTTCCAGCAATCTGGATGCCCTGTGGTACCGTACTTTGCCTCACAGGTCAGTCTTGGTACTATGACAAACATTGGGTTTGGAGAAGAAGACTCACGAATATCGGTGGAGATATCTGTGTGTGGTGTACTATGTTGATCATCTCGAGTAGGCTACTCTACACCACAAACGATAGGAGCAGCAAGCACATGTGCAAATTGTTTCTTTGTCAATTGCAGAGTCTCTCACTTAAAAAAAAAATAAAAAAATCATTTAAAATGTTAAAAATTGGTATTAGAGAACTGACATACCTGGTATGAGTGTACCATAGTTTCCACCTGTCATTCCCACTTCACAGCCATGACAATCAAAAAATACAAATACAATGTGACTAAATAAAATAAAATTTGGGAACAGTATTTTGGAACTCAACACGGGATCAGTCTTCCGTTCTTCCCATTCATTTACTGGTTAGGGACTCAAATTAACTTCTCCTTTTAAAGGTCAAGCACTGCAATTGTAGATCACTCTAAACTGAAACTGGGATGAATTAAGTCAACACCTCAACTGAGATAAATTAGTTATAATTTATTAGATGAAATGGATCAGTGCTGATGAAGAGCTCTTGGGTCACTGATGTAATTTGTGTTGTTGTGCTGCTATCTGCACTAATGGCATATACTGTATTTTAGTAAATAACACCGGGTAACAACAGTAGTGAAACGGTTTTAAAATTTTAACAAAGTGATTTTACTGGAGCTGCAAAAAAGGACTGAAAAGCAAAGCAGCAAAGCAAACAGAAGCATTAAGAATACATATGGTCATAAAAATAGGAAATGGGAGTGTTGAGAGAGGGAGCAACTGATTCCCTCCTCTTTTCTCCTTTCCAGTAATTTAGTAGCTGTGCTAAAGTAATCTTAAAGGGACAGTTGCTGAACTCAAACAGACAAAAAAAGTCCATCTAATTTCCTCCAAGAAAGGAGGAGAGAGAACCACCCTATCAACTTTCCTCTGTGTGTATAGTGATGATTTCACAGAAAGGGAAGGCTGAAGTTAGGCAGGTGGTTTCGAAAGCCCGACACAAACACGCAGTTCTTATCCCAAACCGAGTCTGAGCTATTTGTAAAATAAGGCTTGGTTGGACTTTGGCATTGCATGCATTCAAAAACAAACATCAACAAATGCCTGTATATACTGTACACTACAGCAAATCTTGGCGTTCTCAGCTCACCCTTGGGTTGGAGCTGGGCTGTTGGACTGGCTGCCTGCCACTGTTGCCATGAACAGCATCTTCCAATTCCAGCTTGTAGAGTGGTTGTCATGGTAATGACAATTTATTTGCAGGGCGCACCCTTGACTCCACCATTTCTGGGACACACATAGACAGAAAGAGGACATGAAAGGGAGACAGTGGAGATAAGTTCACAGACAGACTGTTTGCTCAAAGGGCAGGTTGCTGAATCTGTTTTGTTAAAATTACAGTTTACCAGAGTACCAAGTACCAGAACTTTCTGTACTCTTCTTTCTTCCATTTTCCCTACCGCTTATCCTCAATAGGGTCGTGGGCATGCTGGAGCCTATCCCAGCTAACTTTGGGCGAGAGGCGGGGTACACCCTGAACTGGTTGCCAGCCAATCGCAGGGCACATACAAACAAACAACCATGAGCACTCACATTCACACCACAACCATGCGCGCCGTGCAGCCACCCTTCTTTCTTGAATCTCATAACATGATTAGGTTTCTTTATTTATGGGCATGATTTTACAAAACAGGAATTAAAAGATTAGAAGTTTCAAAACATTTGCACATCAGCCTCACAGGCGAGAGTTCGAATCTTGCCTACCTGTGACTACTATACAATTTAACTGTAACATGCATGTTAGGTTCATTGAAGACTATCCATCCATCCATCCATCCATTTTCTGAGCCGCTTCTCCTCACTAGGGTCGCGGGCGTGCTGGAGCCTATCCCAGCTGTCATCGGGCAGGAGGCAGGGTACACCCTGAACTGGTTGCCAGCCAATCGCAGGGCACATAGGAAGAAACAACCATTCGCACTAACAGTCATGCCTATGGGCAATTTAGAGTCTCCAATTCATGCATGTTTTTGGGATGTGGGAGGAAACCGGAGTACCCGGAGAAAACCCACGCAGGCACGGGGAGAACATGCAAACTCCACACAGGCGGGGCCAGGGATTGAACCCGGGTCCACAGAACTGTGAGGCTGACGCTCTAACCAGTCGGCTACCGTGCCGCCGCATTGAAGACTACTTACTCATAATGTGTTCATGTGAGCGTGAATGGTTGTACTCCGCGACTGGCCAGTGACCAGTCCAGTACCCTTACAAGTGTCAAACTCAAGGCCCAGGGTCTATATCCGGGCCACCACACCATTTTGTGTGACCGGCGAAAGCGAATCATTTGCGTCAACTTTCATGATTCTTGCTAAAATCTGTACAAAAATTTCAAATCGTCATGTGTAATAAATAATATCATTGAGATATTGCAAGCATTTTTGTTGTTGTTACAAACCCATTTTTACAGTACCTTGAACAATAGTTGAACAAACTATTTACTGCTAATCATGAATGCTAACCGTTTTTCATCATGTGTAATAAATAATATCATTGAGATATTGCAAGCATTGTTTTGTTACAAAACCCATTTTTACAGTAACTTGAACAATAGTGGAATTAACTATTTACCGCTAATCATGTATGCTAACCGTTTAGCAAAGGCTGATTTTGTTGTCTCAAATTCTGTACAGAAATTCTCACATACGGACATATGCAGTTTGACGATAGAAGTCCAGCCCTCACAAATGAGAATAAAATGCATGGTAGTAGTAAAATAAAATAAATAAATAAATAAATAAAAAGTTGTTTAAAAAAGTGGGTGGGGGGGGGGGGGGGGGGGGGGGCGACGATGACTCGAGTACTCGATGAAATATCTATGGGCTAATGGATTCTAAAAAGATTCACTATTGATGGCACTAAAACTATTATCCTTGACTTCTGATTTCAAAACTAGTTATCCATCAATTTGTTGTATATGATGAATGAAAGGGTATGTGGTTTCACAGTTATATCGGACCTCTGAAGGAAATCATACCAATAATGCGACCTGCGACAAAAATGAGTTTGACACACCTAACGTCAGCTGGGATGGGCCCCGGCTCACCCGCAACCCTGAACAGGATCAGCGTTAGTAAATAAATAAATGGACAAACTTGAAATGTGCCTCTACCCTTTTGAAGCAACTATCCATCCATTTTCTTTGCCTCATTAGGGTCAAGAGTAACTGGAGCCTATCGCAGCTGACACGAGGCCTGAAGTGGTCGTAATCAATCACAGGTGACAGGCTACCATTTATACTCACATTCGCACCTATGGGCAATTTAGAGTCTTTAATTGACCTAACTGCAGGCCTTTTTTTTTTTTAACCTGTCCTGTTCAGCTCTATGGCCATGCACAGTGGTGAATCTGTATGCCTTTTGTGCTGGAACAGTTTTGCTGTGCAACAGGGGAGTTTGAAATACTCCCTCTGTTTATTTTTATATTTTTTAAATTATTCTGTTTATTGAAAATGCAGCCGGACAGCAAAGGATTTTAGGGGACAGAAAGAGGGACGGAACAGATAAGGGGAACAGGGGTGCGAACCACAGCAGAACAATAGTTAGTCTAGATAACTGCAGGCTTTTGGGATGTGGGAGCTAGCCAGAGTAACAACAACAACAACAGTAATTATAAATACAACTTGTATAGTGCTTTTGTTCTCCTCAAATATGCAGAGCACCCGCAGAAAACCCATGCAAACCCCAAACTGGAACTGCGGTCAAGCCAGCCTCCACTCGTAAAGTAGCACTCAAGCCAGCCGCCCCTAATTTTATTCATACTAGGCATTACGGTAATAGGTCGCCAACTCGCGGCAAAACCCACCTTCAAAATAAAAGCCTACCAATAATACGGACGTCAATGCTAATTACGGTTAAGGAATGCAACCAGCAAAGTTAATTTGAATCTTGAGATGCATTAAAAAATTTTGTTTATTTGATATCTTATGAAAAGTAAATGGTAAATGGACTGCACTTATATAGCGCTTTATCTACACCATCACAGTGCCCAAAGCGCTTTACAAAGCCACACATTCACACACACACACATTCATAAACCAATGGGCGACTGCTGCCATGCAAGGCGCTGCCAGGCCCAATGGGAGTAAATTAGGGTTCAGTGTCTTGCCCAAGGACACTTCGACATGCGGACAGTCGTAGCAGGGATTCAAACCTGTTCTACCTACTGAGACAAAGCCACTCTAAAATAACCCCATTGGTATCGCAAGACTAGCCCAGATCTGTGTGACAGACCACCAAGGACTCCACTAAAAGAGGTTTGATGAAGATCTGATATTGTATTTCAATATAAGACTCCATATTTTGCTGTCATTACCCCCGAGTGAAAAAATCTGTTAAATCTTTCTCATGAGATATCGCAACACCGGTCCAGTTCTGGGGGACAATACACAACCCCAGGTCTTCAACAAAAGAGGCCCCATCCAAATCTGATGTGGCATTTCAAAATAAAAGTCTCCTGAAGTTAGTATATTTCACTGTCATTACCACGGATTTAAAAAATTCATTAAAAAAATCCATGAGATATCGCAAGACTAGTCCAGTTGTGGGGGACACTACACCACCCCAGGTCTCCAACAAAAGAGGTCCCATCCAAATCTGATGTGGCATTTCAAAATAAAAGTCCCCTGAAATTGGTATATTTCACTGTCATTACCACGGATTTCAAAAATTCATTAAAAAAAATCTGTGAGATATCGCAACACCAGTTCAGTTCGGGGGGACACTACACCACACCAGGTCTCCACCAAAAGAGGTTTGATCAAGATTTAAATAAATAAATAAATAAATAATAGAAAACCGTCTTTCTTTTAACTATTTAAAATATACTGTTTTCCTTCCCTGCGATTGGCTGGCAACCAGTTCAGGGTGTACCCCGCCTCCTGCCCGATGACAGCTGGGATAGGCTCCAGCACGCCCGCGACCCGAGTGAGGAGAAGCGGCTCAGAAAATGGATGGATGTTTTCCTTCCAGTTACTGATGTGTTGTGGTTCATTCGCCTGACTTCAATGCAGCCAGCGTCGGTTTGGTTCCCACTCAGTGATGGTCTCTACAGTATGTGTGCCCTGCGACTGACTGCTGACCAGCTCAGGGTTTTTTCTGTCTTTTGCCCGAACTCTGTAGGGGTAGGCTCCAACACCTCACAACAACAGGATTAGTGCTGTTGAAATGGATGGATCCATGCATGCCTTCCAGTGTCAGACTGGCATGAGAAATTACTTCAGTGGTTAAAGTGTTAATGTTGATACCCCAAAAAAATCATATTTAATGATAAAACAATCTGGGGTTTTTAAAGATTGCAGATATACTACATCAAATGGTGATGGCAGTAATGTAGTGGCATCCTGTGATTGTCTCCTACATGTATGAAGGGTAAAGTTATTGCGATACGAACAGGATTATTTCTAATTATTTCTTAAAAGAAGTAGAATTGACATAGATTTTTTTAATGAATTATTTAAATCAGTGGTAGTGACAGTGAAATATGCATATTTCAGGGGACTTTTATTTTGAAATGCCACATCAGATTTAGCCCCTACTTGAGCTGTCACCTTATCGCTGTGGAGGGGTTTGTGTGTCCCAATGATCCTAGGAGCTAAGTTGTCTGGGGCTTTATGCAAACAGGTCCTAGGTGAGGGACCAAACAAAGCACAGCTACAAAAACCCCTATGATGACAAACAATTCAGGAAGACGTTTTCCCTTGCCCAGACGTGGGACACCTCTGGAGCCACGGCTGGAGGTGGGGCTTGAAGGCGAGTGCCTGCACCCATTGGGCCCGGCCGGGCAGAGCCCCAAAGGGTAACGGTAACGGTCCACCTTCCCATGAGCTCACCACCTGTGGGAGGGGCCATAGGGGTCGGGTGCAGTGTGAGCTGGGCAGTGGCCGAAGGCAGGGACCTTGGCGATCCAATCCCCGGGTACATAAACTGGCTCTAGGGATGTGGAATGTCACCTCTCTGGCAGGGAAGGAGCCCAAGCTGGTGTGCGAGGTCGGTAAGTTCCGACTAGATATAGTCGGGCTCTCCTCCACACACGGCTTAGCTCTGGTACCAATCTTCTCGAGAGGGGTTGGACTCTCTTCCACTCTGGAGTTGCCAACGGTGAGAGGCGCCAAGCAGGTGTGGGTATACTTATTGCCCCCTGGCTGGGCGCCTGTACGTTGGAGTTCACCTCGGTGGACGAGAGGGTAGCCTCCCTCCGCCTTCGGGTGGGGGGACAGGTCCTGACTGTTGTTTGTGCCTATGCACTAAACAGCAGTTCAGAGTACCCACCGTTTTTGGAGTCCTTGGAGGGGGTGCTGGAGAGCGCGACTGCTGGGGACTCCATCGTTCTGCTGGGGGACTTCAATGCTCACGTGGGCAATGACAGTGATACCTGGAAGGGCGTGATTGGGAGGGGGGGGGGAACCCCCCCCCCCCCCCCCCCACAATCAGAACCTGAGCGGTTTTCTGTTATTGGACTTCTGTGCTTATCCATTGTCGTTATTGTCCATAACGAACACCATGTTCAAGTATAAGAGTGCCCACACGTGCACTTGGCACCAGGACACCCTTGGTCGCAGTTCGATGATCGACTTTGTGGTTGTGTCATCGGATTTACGGCCGCATGTCTTGGACAATCGGGTGAAGAGAGGGGCGGAGGTGTCAACTGATCACCACCTGGTGTTGAGTTGGCTCCGATGGTGGGGGAAGATGCTGGTCCGGCGGCAGGCCCAAACGTATTGTGAGGGTCTGCTGGGAACGTCTGGCAGAATCCCCTGTCAGAAGGAGTTTCAACTCTCACCTCCGACAGAACTTTGCTCATGTTCCGGGGGAGGCGGGGGAAATCGAGTTCCGCGCCTCCATTGCTGAGGCGGCCGATCGGAGCTGTGGCCATAAGGTGGTCGTTGCCTGTCGTGACGGCAATCCCCGAACCCGCTGGTGGACACCAACGGTGAGGGATGCCATCAAGCTGAAGAAGGAGTCCTATCGGGCCTTTTTGGCCTGTGGGACTCCTGAGGCAGCTGATGGGTACAGGCTGGCCAAGCGGAATGCAGCTTTGGTGGTCGCTGAAGCAAAAACTCGGGCATGGGAGGAGTTCGGTAACGCCATGGAGAAAGACTTCCGGACGGCTTCGAGGAAATTCTGGTCCACCATCCGGCGTCTCAGGAGGGGGAAGCAGTGCACCATCAACACTGTGTATAGTGGGGATGGGGCGCTGCTGACCTCGACTCGGGACGTTGTGACTCGTTGGGGAGAATACTTCGAAGACCTCCTCAATTCCACCGACATGCCTTCCCATGAGGAAGCAGAGTCTGGGTTCTCTGAGGCGGGCTCTCCTATCTCTGGGGTTGAGGTCACCCAGGTGGTGAAAAAGCTCATCGGTGGCAAGGCCCCGGGGGTGGATGAGATTTCCCCGGAGTTCCTAAACGCTCTGGATGTTGTGGGGCTGTCCTGGTTGACACACCTCTGCAACATCGCGTGGACATCGGGGACAGTGCCTCTGGATTTGCAGACTGGGGTGGTGGTCCCCCTGGGGGACCAGAGGGTGTGTTCCAACTACAGGGGGATCACACTCCTCAGCCTCCCTGATAAGGTCTATTCGGTGGTGCTGGAGAGGAGGGTTCATCGTGAAGTCGAATTTCAGATTCAGGAGGAGCCGTGTGGTTTTCGTCCTGGCCGTGGAACAGTGGACCAGCTCTTCACCCTCGGGAGGGTCCTCGAGGGTGCATGGGAGTTTGCCCAACCAGTCTACATGTGTTTTGTGGACCTGGAAAAGGCGTTCGACCGTGTACCTCGGGGAGTCCTGTAGGGGGTGGGGGAGGGGGCTTCGGGAGTATGGGGTACCGAACCCCCTGATACGGGCTGTTTGGTCCCTGTACGACTGGTGTCAGAGTTTGTTCTGCATGGACGGCAGTAAGTAGGACTCGTTTCCGGTGCGGGTTGGACTCTGCCAAGGCTGCCCTTTGTCACTGATTCTGTTCATAACTTTGATGGACAGAATTTCTAGGCGCAGCCGAGGCGTAGAGGGAGTCCGGTTTGGTGGCCTCAGTATTGCATCTCTGCTTTTTCCAGATGATGTGGTTCTGTTGACTTCACCAAGCCGTGATCTCCAACTCTCACTGGAGCAGTTCGCAGCCGAGTGTGAAGCGACTGGGATGAGAATCAGCACCTCCAAATCTGAGACCATGGTCCTCAGTCGGAAAAGGGTGGCATGCCCTCTCCAGGTCGGGGATGAGATCCTGCCCCAAGTGGAGGAGTTCAAGTATCTTGGGGTCTTGTTCACAAGTGAGGGAAGAATGGAACGGGAGATCGACAGGCGGATCGGTGTAGCGTCTGCAGTGATGCGGACTTTGTATCGGTCCGTTGTGGTAAATAAGGAGCTAAGCTCTCAATTTACCGGTCGATCTACGTTCCTACCCTTACCTATGGTCACGAGCTGTGGGTTGTGACCGAAAGAACGAGATCCTGGGTGCAAGCGGCTGAAATGAGTTTGCTCCGCAGAGTATCCGGCCTCTCCCTTAGAGATAGGGTGTGAAGCTTGGTCATCCGGGAGGAGCTCAAAGTAGAGTTGATGCTCCTCCGCATTGAGAAGAGCCACATGAGGTGGCTGGAGCATCTGATTCGGATGCCTCCCGGATGCTTCTCTGGTGAGGTGTTCCGGAAACATCCCTCCGGAAGGAAACCCCGGGGACGACCCAGGACACGGTGGAGATACTACGTCTCTCGGCTGGCCTGGGAACGCATCGGGATCCCCCCGGAAGAGTTGGATGAAGTGGCTGGGGAGAGGGAAGTTTGGGCGTCCCTGCTAAAGCTACTGCCCCCGCGACCCGACCTCGGATAAGCGGTAGAAAATGGATGGATGGATGGACATCAGATTTTGGTGGGACCACTTTTGGATACCTGGGGTGGTGTACTGTCCCACATAACTGGACTGGTGTTGCAATATCTCATAGATTGTTTTCATGAATATTTTAAGTCAGTGGTAGTGACAGTGAAATATACCAATTTCATGGGACTTTTATTTTGAAATGCCACATCAGATTTGGATGACACCTCTTTTGTTGGAGACCTGGGGTGGTGTAGTGTCCCCCAGAACTGGACTGGTGTTGCGATATCTCATAGAATTTTTGAAATTATTATTTTAAATCAGTGGTAGTGACAGTGAAATATACCAATTTCAGAGACTTTTATATTGAAATACACTATCAGATCTTCAGCAAACCTCTTTTAGTGGAGTCCTTGGTGGTCTGTCACACAGATCTGGCCTTGTCTTGCGATACCAATGGGGTTATTTTAGGGTGGCTTTGGCTCAGTAGGTAGAACAGGTTCGAATCCCTGCTACGACTGTCTGCATGTCAAAGTGTCCTTGGGCAAGACACTGAACCCTAATTTGCTCCCATTGGGCCTGGCAGCGCCTTGCATGGCAGCAGTTGCCCATTGGTTTATGAATGTGTGTGTGAATGTGAGGCTTTGTAAAGCACTTTGGGCACTGTGATGGTGTAGATAAAGCGCTATATAAGTGCAGTCCATTTACCATTTATTTTTCCTCAGATATCAAATAAAGTACATTTTTAATGTACAAGAGTCAAATTAACTTTTGCTGGTTGCATTCCTTAACCGAAGAGCATTGACGTCCGTATTTTTGGTAGGCCTTTATTTTGAAGGTGGATTTTGCCGCGAGTTGGCGATTTATTACCGTAATGCCTAGTATGAACAAAATTAGGGGCGGCTGGCTTGACTGCTACTTTTCGAGTGGATGCTGGCTTGACCGCAGTAAACTGGAGGGCTTGTGCTGAAATTCGAACCCAGAACCTCGAGACTATGAGGTGAAAGTACAATCATCGCTATGCTGCCTTTAACAAACCACTATAAAGTTACATGTATATAATATATATATATGTGCGTGTGTACCCTTAATTTGTTGCTGATGAATGAGGAGATCCTGTATGGGATTTAGTGTTGTTTCAAAATCTATATTTTTTGATGTGACAAAAAAAAGAGAGAAACGAGTACCCGGCCATGGATCCACCTGTGTTGTCTTTTCCCCCGCCCTCCCTCTCCGCCAAGCCTCCGGAGGATGGATCCAGCTCACTGCCGTGTGTCTGGTACCGTGTCGGATCCGCGCCGGGCGCCAATCTCGCGCCACACATCGAATTGCGGCGCTGAAGCAGTCGGGTTTCTCTCCGTTTCTCCCGAGTTTTAAGACCCCACTCCTTCCTCATTCCGTTCTCACTCCGCCCGGTCTGTCCACTGCGGTGCTGCTTCCGCCGCTACCCTACCAGCGCTTTTCTTAGAAGTTTGGCTGAATTATGTGATATTAGGAACAAACCGTCAATTTCAAAGAACAGAGAGAGTGCGGACAAAAACACGAGGAATTCAAACAGGACGAGTGGATGAAAGGCAACGGCCAAGGTAAGAGTAAATAAATTGCTACTTTATGCAAACAAATGACAATAGAGTCTTCGGGCAACGCGTCGCTTACTTTTCAAATAAACTTGAGGAAAGTGTAACGTATTTAAGCCGTGGTTTTACTAACATGTAATAAAGTACTTCATGATTCTTGGTTTAAGTGATGTTGATGGTCGCCAAGCTGTGGTGCCGAAGTGATTTCAAGTGATTTATGACCTCATGATAGAAAGTGGAGTTGATTGACTGGTTGTTGAAGAGGATGCGCTTTGAAACAAGCTGTCAAGGCATCAAACTCACAAATGACCTGGAAGTTTGTGTTCTGGCTCTTTGTCCTGAAATCTACGCAGCCAAAAATGGACAGAAAAATAAGAATTATATAATAATATACAGTATACACAGTATAAGGGGGCAGCCCCCTCCTTGCCTGCCTAAAATAATATGCAATCAATGCTATGCTTGTCCAAAGGTGTCGTCATTGTTTCAGGAGTTGGGGAAACACATTGTTCAGGACTAAGCCAACATTAAATCATCATCCTCTCGCATTCAACTGCTCCTCTTCATAGTGGCCAAAGAACTAAATACCAAAATGGTCAACTCTATCCATCCATCCAACCATTTTCTGAGCCGCTTCTCCTCACTAGGGTCGCGGGCGTGCTGGAGCCTATCCCAGATGTCATCGGGCGGGGTACACCCTGAACTGGTTGCCAGCCAATCGCAGGACACATAGAAACAAACAACCATTCGCACTCACAGTCATGCCTACAGGCAATTTAGAGTCTCCAATTAATGCATGTTTTTGGGATGTGGGAGGAAACCGGAGTGCCCGGAGAAAACCCACGCAGGCACGGGGAGAACATGCAAACTCCACACAGGCGGGGACGGGGATTGAACCCCGCACCTCAGAACTGTGAGGCTGACGCTCTAACCAGTCGGCCACCGTGCCGCTGGTCAACTCTAGCTGAGGTAAAACACAATGACAGGAAAGAAAAAGTACCCAGGTGATTAACTATCGAATGGCAGCAGTGAACACAAAAGTACAGCAAATTATCAATCAGGCCAGCAAGCTTATTGGACACAATGAGGAAAGGAAGTGAAAAGGCTTCGAACCATCCATCCATCCATTTTCTGAGCCGCTTCTCCTCACTAGGGTCGCGGGCATGCTGGAGCCTATCCCAGCTGTCATCGGGCAGGAGGCGGGGTACACCCTGAACTGGTTGCCACCCAATCGCAGGGCACATCGAAACAAACAACCATTCGCACTCACAGTCATGCCTACGGGCAATTTAGAGTCTCCAATTAATGCATGTTTTTGGGATGTGGGAGGAAACCGGAGTGCCCGGAGAAAACCCACGCAGGCACGGGGAGAACATGCAAACTCCACACAGGCGGGGACGGGGATTGAACCCCGCACCTCAGAACTGTGAGGCTGACGCTCTAACCAGTCGGCCACCGTGCCGCGGCTTCGAACCATTTTTAAAATATTGTTTTAAAAAGTCAAAATTCTCTAATTTTTGCCTCCAAAATGTGAAAACTGTCTGATTTCCTGTGGTTCTCCATGAAAGCTGACAAATTGTTTTTGTACTTTAAGCAAAACAAGACATTAATGGACATCAGCTGGGACTTGGAACTGATCAAAATTTTTGTCCTTTTTGCTGACGTTTTGAATTAAATAGTACCGCCGTCATTCCCAAGATCCCCAATTTGAATCTGAAATCAAATATATAGTTTTCATAATCCGCGTACGTGAACATGGATATAAAAATATGAAATACAATATGAGTAGGAAAGGGGGCACGGTGGCCGACTAATTTCTAAATCACTGAACATTTTTGCCTGCTGGAAATGGTGCAAAACTACATTTTCACTGTCGGTCTGAAATTCCTTTATCACCGAGACATCCCGTCCAACACAGGATGTTGTGATGACGTAAGGAGAAACCGCAACTGTCACCGCCTAACTGTAAACGCGAAACAAATTCGGTTTAGCCTCAAGACGATAGCCGAAGTCAACCCAGCTAGCCACATACAGCAGTTTGTACTTTGCAGGCTGTAAAATGTTAAGCTGCCCTCCTGTGAGCGTGCTTTAAGCTGTTTATTGACCCCCTAGTTGGAGTTTACTGGAAAAAAATTATTGCCCTCATTTTATATGTAAATACAAGATACACATCGTTTTACAAATCTACAGATTAATGCTAACAGTCATTGGAAAATCCTACTGATGGGCTAGCGAGGACTGGCATTTGGTCACGGGAGGCATTTACCTTCAAATAACGAATATTCACACAAATGCCGTAGTAACACATACAGATATATATATATATATATATATATATATATATATATATATATAGTGTTTATTTAAATATATATATATATATATATATATATATATTAAAAAATAGTGTATGCGACGTAACCAGTCGTCCACCATGCTGCTACATATATATTATTTATATAAAAAAAAAAATATATATATATATACACACACATCTGCCTCACAGTTCTGAGGACCAGGGTTCAAATCTGCCGTTGCCTGTGTGGAGATTGCATCTTCTCCCCGTACCTGCGTGGGTTTTCTCTGGGTGTGTGTGTGAGTGTGTGTGTGTGCATATATATATATATATATATATATATATATATCTCTGTATGTGTTACTACGGCATTTGTGTGAATATTAAGTATCAAGTAAAAGTAAAAAGTAGTCCTCCAAAAAAATACTTGAGTAAGAGTAAAAAGTACAATAAATGAAAGTGAAATAATTACTCAATTACTGAGTAAATAGCACAAACAATAATAATAAAAAAAAACATCTGCAATTTACTGCACGGTGTTTTGTCAAGTTATAAGTGAGCTAAAATTTGGGCAGACAGTGCCAGACAAATACTACAATTCATGGAAGCTGTTGTTTTGTTTTTTTCACAACAACCTTCCCAAAATGGCCGCCATTTAGGCACGACCAGAGTTAAAAGACGTTACTTCCGATGACGTCAGCACTTCCGGCCTAAGGTCATAAATCATCACCCGTCAAATGTAGTCATTTTCTGAATATTATATCTCTCGCATGAGAGAGACATGCAAATCAGTCGTTTTGAACTCAAAATATGGCATTTATATCAATCGTATAGATCCGATGAGTTTTTCGTGGGGGGGCATCAGGTGCAGGTGGAGATGAGCCTGGCTCAAGTTGGAGGCCAAAACAAAAAAACAAAGAAATGAGGCAAATTTAATTTTAATCTTAAATTTGTACATCGCTTCCCATGGGCTCACTACCTGTGGGAGGGGCCATTGGGGTCGGGTGCAGTGTGAGCTGGGCGGTGGCCGAAGGCAGGGACCTTGGTGATCTGATCGCCGGCTACAGAAGCTGGCTCTAGGGACGTGGAATGTCACCTCTCTGGCAGGAAAGGAGCCCGAGCTGGTGTGCGAGGTCGCGAAGTTCCGACTAGATATAGTCTAAGTGGAGGAGTTCAAGTATCTTGGGGTCTTGTTCACGAGTGAGGGAAGAATGGAACGAGAGATCGACAGGCGGTTAGTGGGTTAGGGTTAGGGTTAGGTTAGCAGATGCTGCATCATTGCAGCATCTGCAATGATGCAGACTTTGTATCGGGAGGAGACCTCGGGGACGTCCCAGGACACGCTGAAGAGACTACGTCTCTCGGCTCGCCTGTGAACGCCACGCGATCCCCCTGGAAGAGCTGGATTAAGTGGATGGGGAGAGGGCAGTCCGAGCGTCCGTGCTAAAGCTACTGCCCTGCCAACTGACCTCGGATAAGCGGTAGAAAATGGATAGATGGATTGATTTGTACAACCCCAATTCTAATGACGTTGTGACGTTGTGTTAAGCATAAATAAAAACAGAATACAATGATTTTCAAATCATGTTCGACCTATATTTAGTTGAATACACTACAAAGACAAGATATTTCATCTTCAAACTGATAAACTTTATTGTTTTTAGCAAATAGTCATTAACTTAGAATTTTATGGCTGCAACACATTCCAACAAAGCTGGGACAGGGTCATGTTTACCACTGTGTTACATCACCTTGTCTTTTAACAACATTCAATAAACATTTGGGAACTGAGGACACTAATTGTTGAAGCTTTGTTGGTGGAATTCTTTCCCATTCTTGCTTGATGTACAGCTTCAGCTGTTCAACAGTCCGGGGTCTCCGTTGTCGTATTTTACGCTTCATAATGGGCCACACATATTCAATGGCATTATCTTGCTGAAATAAGCAGGAGTGTCCACGAAAAAGACGTTGCTTGGATGGCAGCATATGTTTCTCCAAAACCTGTATGTACCTTTCAGCATTAATGGTGCTTTTATGGATGTGTAAGTTACCCATGCCATTGGCACTAACACAGCCCCATACCATCACAGATGCTGGCTTTTGACCTTTGCGTCCATAACAGTCCGGATGGTTCTTTTCCTCTTTGGCCTGGAGGACACGACGTCCACAATTTCCAAAAACAAGTTGAAATGTGGGCTCGTCGGACCACAGAACACTTTTCCACTTTTCATCAGTCCATGTTAGATGAGCTTGGGCCCAGAGAAGCCGGTTGGTTTTCTTAAGTGTTCCGGAGCCCATGTGGTGATATCTTTCACACATTGATCAAGTTGAACATTAAATATCTTGTCTTTGTAGTGTATTCAATTAAATATAGGTTGAACATGATTTGCAAATCATTGTATTCTGTTTTTATTTATCTTTATGTCTCCAAAGTGTTCTGTAAATAATGTCTGTTGTACTAGAGCGGCTCCAACTACCGGAGACAAATTCCTTGTGTGTTTTGGACATACTTGGCAAATAAAGATGATTCTGATTCTGATTCTGATTAACACAACGTCCCAACTTCATTGGAATTGGGGTTGTATATTCCGTCCATCCGTTTTCTGAGCCGCTTCTCCTTACTCGGGTCGCGGGTGTGCTGGAGCCTATCCCAGCTGTCATCGGGCAGGAGGCGGGGTACACCCTGAACTGGTTGTCAGCCAATCGCAGGGCACATACAAACAAACAACCATTCGCACTCACAGTCAGAATCAGAATCAGAATCATCTTTATTTGCCAAGTATGTCCAAAACACACAAGGAATTTGTCTATTTGTCAATTTACAGAACACTTTGGAGACATAAAGACATTGACAAAAAACAATTGTGCAAAAAGATGCAGAGTCCTCTCGCACTTAGAGCAGTTCGAATGGCTAATATCGCAATAGTCCGGTGCAATGACCATTGTGCAAAGGGCACTGAGACTTCAAGGAGTGTATGCGGTTTAAAGTCACGAGTAGTGCGATAATCTGGGACAATGGTTGCGCAAATGTTACAGATACTACTCAATCAGTGTGCAAATGGAGCAGATGCTGCTCTGGCATGAGTGGCCAGTATATACAAATAGTGCAGCACGGTGAGACAACTACAGTGAGTGCACGAGTAATACATAATTGGCCCCACAGAAATGTGACAACGAACACCTATGAGCAATTTTAGAGTCTCCAATTAATGCATGTTTTTTGGATGTGGGAGGAAACCGGAGTGCCCGGAGAAAACCCACGCAGGCACGGGGAGAACATGCAAACTCCACACAGGCGGGGCCGGGGATTGAACCCGGGTCCTCAGAACTGTGAGGCTGACGCTCTAACCAGTCGGCCACCATGCCACCGGGGTTGTATATTGAGCAGTGTAAATAAATGTTTTTCTGCGTGAAGAAAATATGTTGATTTTGCCTTATTGTACTCTTCAGAGTCTTCCTGATTGCTTAATTTATGTTAAAATTCCCTGCAGGGGCCCGGGGAATCGCCCCAAACCCCCCTACAATGTTTTTTTTTTTTTTGTCACCGTTTTCATGCGTTTTGTGTTTGCATGTCTGATGAGACCTTGATGAATAATAATAATACAATTTTGAACTTAGTAATTACTATTGATAGGTTAATTGCAGACAGTAGGGGTGGCAACTGGGGTGGTAGCTGCCATTCCTTGCCATCTTGCAGATCGGCCAGTGGACATTGTTCACGTTCGCCACTTAGTCATATGCTGCCCATATCACAATTATCATGACCAAAATTGGCAAATTCTTAAAAGAAATGTAACTAAAAAAATCACAGATACAGACACACAAAGCATTACATTTTATTTTGCATACAAAAAATATACAAGCCGCAACCCAATATACTTTTTGACATTCGTAATTGTAAACAACAGCACCCAAAGTTATTTTTCATCCATTCAAGACCTCCCAAAATTTACTATAATTATTAAGACAAAGCATTGTGAATGACTGGTAAGTGATTAGACTATTGGACTATTTGGAATCCTCAATATCCATCCATCCATTTTCTACCACGTATCCGAGGTCGGGTCGCGGGGGCAGTAACTTTAGCAGGGACGCCCAGACTTCCCTCTCCCCAGCCACTTCCTCCAGCTCTTCCGAGGGGATCCCGAGGCGTTCCCAGGCCAGCCGAGAGACATAGTCTCTCCAGCGTGTCATGGGTCGTCCCCGGGGGCTCCTCCTGGTGGGACGTGCCCCAGCCACCTCATCTGGCTCCTCTCGATGTGGAGGAGCAGCGGCTCTACTCTGAGATCCTCCCAGATGACCGAGCTTCTCACCCTATCTCTAATGGAGAGCCCGGACACCCTGCGGAAGAAACTAATTTCGGCCGCTTATATCCAGGATCTTGTTCTTTCGGTCACGACCCACAGCTCGTGGCCATAGGTGAGGCTAGGAACGTAGATAGACCAGTAAATCGAGAGCTTCGCCTTTCGGCTTAGCTCCTTCCTTAGCACAACAGACCGATACAAAGTCTGCATCATTGCAGATGCTGCAATGATGCAGCATCTGCTAACCTAACCCTAACCCTAACCCACTAACCGCCTGTCGATCTCTCGTTCCATTCTTCCCTCACTCGTAAACAAGACACCAAGATCCTTGAACTTGGGGCAGGATCTCATCCCCGACCCTGAGAGGGCACGCCGCCCTTTTCCGACTGAGGACCATGTTCTCAGATTTGGAGGTGCTGATTCTCATCCCAGCCGCTTCATACTCGAACCGCTGTGAACCGCTCCAGTGAGAGTTGGAGATCACGGCTTGATGAAGTGAACAGAACCACATCATCTGCAAAAACCAGCGATGCAATTCTGAGGCCACCAAACCGGACCCCTTCTGCGCCTCGGCTGCGCCAAGAAATTCTGTCAATAAAAGTTATGAACAGAATCGGTGACAAAGGACAGCCTTGGCGGAGTCCAACCCTCACCGACTGAACTCTGACTCCGGTCGTATAGGGACCGACCAGCTCGTATCAGGTGGTTCGGTACCCCATACTCCCGAAGCACAGGACTCCCCGAGGGACACGGTCGAACGCCTTCTCCAAGTGCACAAAACAAATGTAGACTGGTTGGGCGAACTCCCATGCACCCTCGAGTACCCTGCCGAGGGTGTAAAGCTGGTCCACTGTTCCACGGCCAGGACGAAAACCACACTGCTCCTCCTGAATCTGAGATTCGACTTCCCGATGGACCCTTACCAGGGAGGCTGATGAGTGTGATCCCCTGTAGTTGGAACACCCCCCCCACACACCCACCACCACCCCAGTCTGCCAATCCAGAGGCACTGTCCCCGATGTCCGCACGATGTTGGAGAGGCGTGTCAACTAGGACAGCCCCACAACATCCAGAGCCTTTAAGAACTCCGGGCAAATCTCATCCACCCCCAGGGCCTTGCCACCGAGGAGCTTTTTAACCACCTCGGTGACCTCAACCCCAGAGATAGGAGAGCCCGCCTCAAAAACCCAGACTCTGCTTCCTTATGGGAAGGCGTGTTGGTGGAGTTGAGAAGGTCTTCAAAGTATTCTCCCCACCAACTCACAACATCCCGAGTCGAGGTCAGCAGCGCCCCATCCCCACTATACACAGTGTTGGTGGTGCACTGCTTTCCCCTCCTGAGACGCCGGATGGTGGACCAGAATTTCCTCGAAGCCGTCCAAAAGCCTCACTGAACACCTCCCATGCCCGAGTTTTGCTTCAGCGACTACCAAAGCTGCATTCCGCTTGGCCAGCCTGTACCCATCAGCTGCCTCAGGAGTCCCACAAGCCAAAAAGGCCCGATAGGACTCCTTCTTCAGCTTGACGGCATCCCTCACCGTTGGTGTCCACCAACGGGTTCGGGGATTGCCGCCACGACAGGCTACCTTACGCCACAGCTCCGGTCGCCCGCCTCGATAATAGCGGCACGGAACATGTTCCACTCTGACTCAATGTCCCCCGCCTCCCCCGAGACGTGGGTGAAGTTCTGCCGGAGGTGGCAGTTGAAACTCCTTCTGACAGGGGATTCTGCCAGACTTTCCCAGCAGACCCTCACAATACGTTTGGGCCTGAGAGGTCGGACCGGCATCTTCCCCCACCATCGGAGCCAACTCACCACCAGGTGGTGATCAGTTGACAGCTCCGCCCCTCTCTTCACCCGAGTGTCCAAGACATGTGGCCGCAAGTCCGATGACACGACCATAAAGTCAATCATCAAACTGCGACCTAGGGTGTCCTTGTGCCAAGTGCACGTGTAGACACCCTTATGCTTGAACATGCTGTTTGTTATGGACAATCCGTGATGAGCACAGAAGTCCAATAACAGAACACCGCTCGGGTTCTGATCGGGGGGGCGTTCCTCCCACGTGAACATTGAAGTCCCCCAGCAGAACGATGGAGTCCCCAGCGGGAGCGCTCTCCAGCACCCCCTCCAAGGACTCCAAAAAGGGTGGGTACTCTGAACTGCTGTTTGGTGCATAGGCACAAACAACAGTCAGGAGCCGTCCCCCCACCCGAAGGCGGAGGGAGGCTACCCTCTCGTCTCGGGGTGAACTCCAACGTACAGGTGCCGTGTTGGGGGGCAATAAGTATACCCTCACCTGCTCGGCAGCTTTCACCATGGGCAACTCCAGAGTGGAAGAGAGTCCAACCCCTCTCAAGAGGACTGATACCAGAGCCCGAGCTGTGTGTGGAGGCGAGCCCGACTATATCTAGTCGGAACTTCTCGACCTCGCACACCAGCTCGGGGTCGTTCCCTGTCAGAGAGGTGATATTCCACATACCTAGAGCCAGCTTCTGTAGCCGGGGATTGGATCGCCAAGGTCCCTGCGTTTGGCCACCGGCCAGCTCACACTGCACCCGACCCCTATGGCCCCTTCCACAGGTGGTGAGCCCATGGGCAGGGGGACCCACGTTACCCTTTCGGGCTATGCCCGGCCGGGCCCCACGGGTGAAGGCCCGGCCACCAGGCGCTCGCCTTCGAGCCCCACCTCCAGCCCTGGCTCCACATTGGGGCCCCGGTGACCCGCGTCCGGCCAAGGGAAATTGTTTGTCATCATAGGGGTTTTTGGAGCTGCGTTTTGTCTGGTCCCTCACCTCTGACCTGTTTGCCATGGGTGACCCTGCCAGGGGCATAAAGCCGCAGACAACTTAGCTCCCAGGATCAGTGGGACACACAAACCCCTCCACCACGATAAGGTGACAGCTCAAGGAGGGGAATCCTAAATATTTCAAAAGTTAATCTAATACACATAATTGACACCATCCATCCATCCATTTTCTGAGCCGCTTCTCCTCACTAGGGTCGCGGGCGTGCTGGAGCCTATCCCAGCTGTCATCGGGCAGGAGGCGGGGTACATCCTGAACTGGTTGCCAGCCAATCGCAGGGCACATAGAAACAAACAACCATTCACACTCACAGTCATGCCTACGGGCAGTTTAGAGTCTCCAATTAATGCATGTTTTTGGGATGTGGGAGGAAACCGGAGTGCCCGGAGAAAACCCACACAGGCACGGGGACGGGGATTGAACCCCGCACCTCAGAACTGTGAGGCTGACGCTCTAACCAGTCGGCCACCGTGCCGCCCATAATTGACACAATGAATAAAATTGTTCATTAAAATAGGCTTAGGTTAAATACCAATTACTAGTTAATGCCTTTTTTTTTTTTTGTCCCAGGGCCAGTTTTACTAAATCAATTTTACACAAGTAAGACCGAGACATGCACATAATACAGCTTAATGAAGTGGATAATGAGTAGAACGCAAAATTAGAAGGAGCTTGGGCATCTGATGCAGGCATCATTTGATAGTTAGTTACCACTTTTTACACAGAAGCTGGGTGCATATTAATCAGCTTTCATTTGTTTGCAGTATTAAGGACTTTTTTTTTTATCAGTGGCTCTCTGCCAGTTTGTGGGCTGAATTAATAATCGGGGACAAAGACAAACATTGGACAGAAGCACAAAACTGTAAGGATAGGGAGACAATCTTGTCATTTTTACCATATCGAGACCCCGCAGACTGTCAATAAGATGGAACAACAATAATGATGATTCAAATAGTTTCTTTCTGTGTGGCCCATATGATTCACTACTTCATATTTTTTGGCATGATAAATATCCATCCATCCATTGTCAATACCACTTATCCTGGTTAGGGTCGCGGGGCGCTGAAATGCAGACTACACCCTGAACTGGTCGCCAGTGAGTCGCAGGGCACATATAGACATGGACCACCATTCGCACTCAGATTCACACCGTCACTAAGTGGGAACTGAACCCACGCTGCCCGCACCAAAGTCAGGCGAGTGTACCACTACACCATCAGTGACCCATGATAAATATTAATGGGCCAAAAGAGTACAAGCTTTTGACCTACAGCTGAATGTAAAATTGTCATGGAAAGTGATTCTTAAACTTCAGTATATATTCCAATTTTATTTATTTATTTTTTACTTTATAAGTGATTTCATGAATGATTGTTCTGTTGTAAAATGTCAATATGGATCAAAGCATTCATGTAAACAGGAATAATTCTGGGAAACGGAGGTCATTATAACATTCCATGAACCACCATCAGAACCTCTTTGGATTATGACCAAGTACATTCTCTATCAATTGCCAACCACACTACTTCCAAACGTAACTAAGCAGGTTTGTGAGCTACTGTGTGGATGTATGTGTGAAATCAACGTAAAGAGAAAAGATACTTGAGTTGTGCCGCCATATCTGTTCTGACAACCCTTCCAGAGGGAGTTTATTAAGCTATAGCAGGTAGTTTAATGAAAAAACTGGACAACTACAATGGAATGGTTTAGACTCGTGAATGGCCCAGTCAAAATCCAGAACTAAATATTATTTTCCTTTCGGCTTGTCGCGTTAGGGTTGTCCTTTTCCATGTCAGCCTATCTCCTCCTCTCTAACACCAACTGCCCTCATGTCTTCCCTCACGACATCCATCAACCTTCTCTTTGGTCTTCTTCTCGCTCTCTTGCCTGGCAGCTCCATCCTCATCCCCCTTCTACCAGTATACTCACTATCTCTCCTTTGGACGTGTCCAAAGAATCGAAGTCTGCTCTCTTTAACTTTGTCTCCAAAACATCTAACCTTAGATGTCCCTCTGATGAGCTCATTTCTAATTTTATCCAACCTGGTCACTCCTAGAGCGAACCTCAACATCTTCATTTCCGCCACCTCCAGCTCTGCTTCCTGTTGTCTCTTCAGTGCCACTGTCTCTAAACCGTAAATCATGGCCAGAGGTGGGTAGTAACGCGCTACCTTTACTCCGTTACATTTACTCAAATAACAATTTGGATCAATTGTACTTGGGAAAGTTGTTTGAATGTACCATACTTTTTACTTTTACTTGAGTATTTATATGAAGAAGAATGGATACTTTTACTCCGTTACAATGATCGACATGCCGCTCGCTACTTTTATTTATCCATTAGTGCATGCGCAATCAAATGCAGCCCTATGGGGGGCACAAGTCAGTGCAAACTGTAGGCCGGTCCCAAGCCCGGATAAATGCAGAGGGTTGCGTCAGGAAGGGCATCCGGCTTAAAACCTTGCCAAACAAATACGAGCGTTCATCCTAAGAATTCCATACCGGATCGGTCGTGGCCCGGGTTAACAACGTCCGCCACCGGCGCCGTCAACCTGCAGGGCGCTGTTGGAAATTCAGCTACTGTGGGTCGAAGTCAAAGAAGAAGAAGAAGAGGTGGAAAGCGGGTTCTTCGGCAGAAAGAGAAGAGGAAAACACAGAGCCTAGAACTGAATGTGGGGACTTTGAATGTTGGGACTATGACAGGAAAATCTCGGGAGTTGGTTGACATGATGATTAGGAGAAAGGTTGATATATTGTGTGTCCAGGAGACCAGGTGGAAAGGCAGTAAGGCTAGAAGTTTAGGGGCAGGGTTTAAATTATTTTACCATGGTGTAGATGGGAAGAGAAATGGAGTCGGGGTTATTTTAAAAGAAGAGTTGGCTAAGAATGTCTTGGAGGTGAAAAGAGTATCAGATCGAGTGATGAGGCTGAAATTTGAAATTGAGGGTGTTATGTGTAATGTGATTAGTGGCTATGCCCCACAGGTAGGATGTGACCTAGAGGTGAAAGAGAAATTCTGGAAGGAGCTAGATGATGTAGTTCTGAGCATCCCAGACAGAGAGAGAGTCGTAATTGGTGCAGATTGTAATGGACATGTTGGTGAAGGTAATAAGGGTGATGAAGAAGTGATGGGTAAGTACGGTATCCAGGAAAGGAACTTGGAGGGACAGATGGTGGTAGACTTTGCAAAAAGGATGCAAATGGCTGTAGTGAACACTTTTTTCCAGAAGAGGCACGAACATAGGGTGACCTACAAGAGCGGAGGTAGAAGCACACAGGTGGATTACATCTTGTGCAGACGATGTAATCTGAAGGAGGTTACCAACTGTAAGGTAGTGGTAGGGGAGAGTGTGGCTAGACAGCATAGGATGGTGGTGTGTAAGATGACTCTGGTGGTGGGGAGGAAAATTAGGAAGACAAAGGCAGAGAAGAGAACCATGTGGTGGAAGCTGAGACAGGACGAGTGTTGTGCAGCTTTTCGGGAAGAGGTGAGACAGGCTCTCGGTGGACGGGAAGAGCTTCCAGAAGACTGGACCACTGCAGCCAAGGTGATCAGAGAAGCAGGCAGGAGAGTACTTGGTGTATCTTCTGGCAGGAAAGGAGAGAAGGAGACTTGGTGGTGGAACCTCACAGTACAGGAAATCATACAAGGAAAACGGTTAGCTAAGAAGAAGTGGGACACTGAGAGGACCGAGGAGAGGCGAAAGGAATACATTGAGATGCGACACAGGGCAAAGGTAGAGGTGGCAAAGGCAAAACAAGAGGCATATGATGACATGTATGGCAGGTTGGACACTAAAGAAGGAGAAAAGGATCTATACAGGCTGGCCAGACAGAGGGATAGAGATGGGAAGGATGTGCAGCAGGTTAGGGTGATTAAGGATAGAGATGGAAATATGTTGACTGGTGCCAGCAGTGTGCTAGGTAGATGGAAAGAATACTTCGAGGAGTTGATGAATGAGGAAAATGATAGAGAAGGGAGAGTAGAAGAGGCAAGTGTGGTGGACCAGGAAGTGGCAATGATTAGTAAGGGGGAAGTTAGAAAGGCATTAAAGAGAATGAAAAATGGAAAGGCAGTTGGTCCTGATGACATTCCTGTGGAGGTATGGAAGCATCTAGGAGAGGTGGCTGTGGAGTTTTTGACCAGCTTGTTCAATAGAATTCTAGTGCGTGAGAAGATGCCTGAGGAATGGAGGAAAAGTGTACTGGTGCCCATTTTTAAGAACAAAGGTGATGTGCAGAGCTGTGGCAACTATAGAGGAATAAAGTTGATGAGCCACACAATGAAGTTATGGGAAAGAGTAGTGGAGGCTAGACTCAGGACAGAAGTGAGTATTTGCGAGCAACAGTATGGTTTCATGCCTAGAAAGAGTACCACAGATGCATTATTTGCCTTGAGGATGTTGATGGAAAAGTACAGAGAAGGTCAGAAGGAGCTACATTGTGTCTTTGTAGATCTAGAGAAAGCCTATGACAGAGTACCCAGAGAGGAACTGTGGTACTGCATGCGGAAGTCTGGAGTGGCAGAGAAGTATGTTAGAATAATACAGGACATGTACGAGGGCAGCAGAACAGCGGTGAGGTGTGCTGTCGGTGTGACAGAAGAATTTAAGGTGGACGTGGGACTGCATCAGGGATCAGCCCTGAGCCCCTTCCTTTTTGCAGTGGTGATGGATAGGCTGACAAATGAGGTTAGACTGGAATCCCCGTGGACCATGATGTTTGCAGATGACATTGTGATCTGCAGTGAAAGCAGGGAGCAGCTGGAGGAACAGTTAGAAAGATGGAGGCATGCACTGGAAAGAAGAGGAATGAAGATTAGCCGAAGTAAAACAGAATATATGTGCATGAATGAGAGGTGTGGTGGGGGAATAATGAGGCTACAGGGAGAAGAGATGGCAAGGGTAGAGGACTTTAAATACTTGGGGTCAACCGTCCAGAGCAATGGTGAGTGTGGTTAGGAAGTGAAGAAACGGGTCCAAGCAGGTTGGAACGGGTGGAGGAAGGTGTCAGGTGTGTTATGTGACAGAAGAGTCTCTGCTAGGATGAAGGGCAAAGTTTATAAAACAGTGGTGAGGCCAGCCATGATGTATGGATTAGAGACAGTGGCACTGAAGAGAAAACAGGAAGCAGAGCTGGAGGTGGCGGAAATGAAGATGTTGAGGTTCGCTCTCGGAGTGACCAGGTTGGATAAAATTAGAAATGAGCTCATCAGAAGGACAGCCAAGGTTCGATGTTTTGGAGACAAAGTTAGAGAGAGCAGACTTCAATGGTTTGGACACGTCCAGAGGAGAGAGAGTGAGTATATTGGTAGAAGGATGATGAGGATGGAGCTGCCAGGCAAGAGAGCTAGAGGAAGACCAAAGAGAAGGTTGATGGATGTCGTGAGGGAAGACATGATGGCAGTTGGTGTTCGAGAGGAGGATGCAGGAGATAGGCTCTCATGGAAAGGATGACACGCTGTGGCGACCCCTAACGGGACAAGCCGAAAGGAAAAGAAGAAGAGTGCATGCGCAATCTATTTTTAGACTCCATTGTCAGACTTCCACATTGGGCTTCGTTGCGGCCAATCCAACGTGATCACGAGTGTGATTTGACTACAGTTCACCAATCAGACGGCACAAGGCAGTCACATGACTGCACACAAACCCTACCTGGGCTAATAAAAGGTACTCATCTTGGGGGGCTGGGGGTGGGGGGGGAACAGCCGCGCGAGTGTTTACAGACTCCAAAAAAACAACAGCTTTTTTCATGCAGCTTTTAAATTGTGACTGCCCAAACTTGGATATTTCAGCCCACTTCTAACTTGAGAAAACACCTTGCGGTGAGTTGCATGTCTCTCTCTCTCTGGCTCTCTCTCTCTCTCTCTCTTTCGATCTCTCTCTCTTTCTCTCTCTCTCAAATACACACACACACACACACACACACTATCTGTCTGGTCAGCAAACAGCTTCTTCATGAAGTCATTATAGTGAATAAAGCAAATAATGTTTCTGTAGGGCCCAAAGCATGTATTCTTCGTTCCTCACGAGCTACTCTTTTACTTGAGTAGGTACTTTCTTACTCTTACTCAAGTACATATTTGGAGGACTACTTTTTGATTGAGTCATATTATCCTAAAGTAACAGTACTCTTACTTGAGTACAATATTTGGGTATTCTACCCACCTCTGGTAATGGCTGGCCTCACCAAACTTTGCCCTTCATCCAAGCAGAGACTCTTCTGTCTTAAAACACACCTGACACCTCCCTCCACCTGTTCCAACCTGTTTGGACCCATTTATTCACTTCCTTACCACACTCACCATTGCTCTGGACGGTTGACCATAAGTATTTAAAGTCCTCCACCCTCACTATCTCTTCTCAATGTAGCCTCACTCTTCCCCCTCCTCCCTTCTCATTCATGCACATATATTCTGTCTTACATTGGCTAATCTTCATTCCTCTCCTTTCCAGTGCATGCCTCCACCTTTCTACCTGTTCCCCCCACCTGCTCCCTGCTTTCACTGCAAATCGCAATGTCATCTGGGAACATCATGGTCCATGGTGATTCCAGTTTTACCTCATCTGTCAGCCTATCCATCACCACTGCAAACAGGAAGGGGCTTAGGGCTGGTCCCTGATGCAGTCCCACCTCCACCTTAAACTCATCTGTCACACCTATAGCACACCTCATCACTGTTCTGCTGCCCTCATACACCCTAAACCCGAATAAGTATAGTACGGGTAACCTGTTGCCTTAAAAAGTAGAGTTACTTAAAACTAGTGATGTTAAGAGATGTGCCTAGTCTTCGAGGCGTGTGCCGGGTAATGGAAGAGGCGTTTCTGCAAAGCGTGAATCGAGGCTTGCTTCATTAGGGGAGGAGCCGGAAGTGATGACGTCCGAAGCCTCGCTGACCAGCTGTACCACGTGACCGATTCGGGAAGCGCTTCAGAGTTTGCCGCGAGGTTTGACAGCAATATAAACCCCTCCAGGCTCCATTCAAAATGTTTGCGTGTGTGTGTGTGTTTTTTATAGTCACGGTCAGCTCAGTGTTTGGATAAAGATAATGTAGTTTGTATAGGCTACGGGTGCTTGGAGAGTGTTTAGCGCATAGTTTGGACATAGCTTGGACAGTAGATATAGCGATTTACGTCACTCCTCGGAATCCTTTGAAACAGGCTGCTGGCCCCTAACCCACCACAATGGTCTGATAGCCCAGTGGTTTGTGCATTTGATTCTCAACCTGGGGTATGGTTGTCATGTGAGTTCGAACCACAAGCAGGACTGTGCTGCAGAAATAACTATCATGGAGGCTTTGCAATTGCATTTGTTTATCAAAAACTGTATTTTCCACCGTTTCTTATTTTACTCAAAGGGAAGATATTTATTGTGTTCCAAGAAAGTAAGGTACAAAAAAATCTTACTGGGAGAGGAAAAAATACTGTACCCCAATGATATAATCTTGCTCTTGAATGAATCACCTAAAAAAAATTGTGATTAACTGTTATTTCTAAATAAGCACTTTGAAAGTCCTCTGCCTGCTTAAATCCATGCCATTTTCCAAAAGTGACATCCCAGTGATGGAGAACACAGAGTAAGTTAAAAAATAATATATTTTTCACTTTATGTCACAAAACAAATTACTTGGTCAAATATTGTTTTGTAATAGTCAGTCATAGTCATTCACAAGAGCAAAAAAGGTGCAATAATGCATCTCACTACATACAATATGTGGTTAAGATACAGCTGCCTGTGATTATGCACATGGCCAGCAGGTGGTTTCGTGTGCACATGAAGCATCGAGAAATGAACCATTACTCGAACCAATGGCTTAAGTGTTACGATGCTTCGTGAAGCTTCATCTCGCCATCACTACATAAAACTTAAAGTAATCACAGTTATTGCCCACCCATTGATTTTACTTAGCTTGTTAAGTAAATCAAGTAGAGTGCACTTATTCTAATTCACATTTAACTCAACTTATTAAGTATACTTTAACTCTGGATAAGTATATAGCTAGACACTGTTGAGCATAAATTACTGTAAACTTGAATTACAGTAACTAACTGGTAACAGTGTCAAATCAATGTTTTTATTAAATGTTGTGCTGATGCCTGGAATGTCACTCTATTGCACACAACCCATAGTCAGGGTTTTATGAAAAAAATAAGTGCAACATAAATGTAACGCCAGAGTTAAATAAGACACACAGTCAACAAACTGTTGGTAACATAAACACACATGATCAATGTTTCGTTAATCCATATCATTCAAGAACATTAAGAACATTAAGAATTAACTTTTTTTACAGCAACAGTTCAACATTTCATGGCGCAGTGCATGCTGGAAGCCACACTGCTTCACAATTCTGCTACATACAAAATAGAGTAACTCTCTGTATGATGGGACATTAACCAAAATGCCATGGTGCAGTGGAAACTGTAGTAGATTGACTACCAGAGAAAAAATATTATCCAATCACCATTTTTTTTTACACTAACGAGAAAGCGATGGGTACCAAAGCCCCACCTCTTCACATTTGGTATCATTAAAAAGCTCTTAATGTGCTCTATAAATGGGAAAAGGAATTAACTCAGTAGTATGCAGTGGGTAAGAGATATTCAAGTTTACAAATGTACATCACAGAGGACAGGTAAACAAATGACATACATTTAAATTATATATACTCATCTCTTTTAGTTCAATACAAATCTACGTTTGTACATGTCCTGTACTACTCTAACATACTTCTCTGCCCCTCCAGACTTCCCCATGCAGTACCACAGTTCCTCTCTGGGTACTCTGTCGTAGACTTTCTGTGTACTTAAAAAGTCAGACCTAAATGCTGTTTACAGCTGTCCTTCCAATCTGACTGAGTTGCGGCTATTTTGAGGAGAAGAATTGGCAAAGATTTTAGTGCCTAAATATAATCGAGATATACCCCTAAAGACTTGCAGCTGTAATTGTAGCAAAAGTTGGTTCTTCAAAGTATTGACTCTGGCAGGCTGAATACCTTTGCACACCATACTTTTGGCAGTCTCATTCTTCCAAGGGAAAGACATCTTTTTAATTTTGGTCTACATCCCAAGCCAAATAAGGACGAGCAATATAGAAAGTGGATGGATGGGTGATCTTGAACATCTGATGCCCCCAAGTTTATCACTGGTGATTTCAATCATTGCTTATTGGATACATCTCTGAAATGATTTTTTCCAATACAGCAACCTTTCCACTTCACTTGAGACGACACTGGGTAAATGTTATGGTTCAGTTCCAAATGCATTAAAAGCTGCCCCCTCCCTGGTCAGGGATTTGCTGACCACTGCATTTGGTTCCTGCTTACTTACCAGTACTAAATAGGGCTGATAAAATAATTAAACATGTCAAGCAGTGGTGTCCAAGAGCATCGTCAGGATGCAGTGTTGTTTTGACACCACTGACTATAGCTGTCTATTGTCTTCCAGTAATTTCAATGATCCGGTGGTGATGGTGTCAACATTGCTGCATATTTCCTTGTGTGTGGAAAGTACAATTAACTCATGTAAGAACCAAATATTCCCTAATATCAAACTATGGGGAACACAAGAGTTGAAATGAATACTAAATAAGAAAAGTGGATTTTCTTTCACCAGCTCAGGGGAGTAAAAGGAAAAGGTCAACAGACAGGTGAAACGTGCCATAAAAAACCCAAGCAGGAAGAAAACCCCAAAGTTGAGTCATCCTTCTCTCAAGAGAACCCCTGTTCTGCTTGGCAGCACATAAAGAAGATGATAGCTATGAACTCTCTCCCATCCCACTTGTACAAGTTGATGGCTGCGGATTACTCTTCCCAATAACCTCAACTCTTCTTTTTGCAGATTTGTAAATGACAACAGTACTCAGAAAAATACATATACACCCTCACTCTTGGTGGTGCCACTCTAACATTTGGTACCGAGGAGATGTTGTTGGATGCACCCTCACTTTTGGTGGTGCCACTCTAACCTTTGGTACAAAAGAGATGTAGTTGTTGTTGTTGCTGCTGCTGTTGAGCCAGCTTCTTCATTTTCTTGATGGCGTCCCAAACAAAACCAGCCCAAGCACTGACTATGCGACATGTCACATAGGATGGTCACCCTTTTCCTGTTCTAATGGCAGATGATTTGTGGGCAAATGATGCCTTTGAGGTCATCCTTGAGTGTGGTTACCCGTCTTCAGAGGAGATCAATGTCCTCAAAAGGACAAAGCTCAACAACCACCTATTTAAGAGCTCTTTAAACAGCCACACAGTGCCCCACTTGTGAAAACAGTCCACTGATATTCTAATCTCAAAGAATGACCCGATAAATGTTTTGAATGATCAGAGGCCGGTGACTCTAACCTCTGTGGTGATGAATGTTATTGAGAGGATAAAAAAGGATCACATCATCAGGATTGCTGACCCACTGTAGTACTGGCAAGGGGGTTAACGTAGTTATTCATCTTGGATTCCTTCCACAAACATCTGGATTCCTCCAACATCTCTAGGCTTCTATTTGCAAACTTCTCCTCAGCATTTAACATGCTGCTGCCTCACATCCTTGCTTAAAAGCTGCCAACCCGCTTTCATCAGGATGACCAGCTCACACTGTGGATTTTGGACCTTCTCACCTGCAGATCACAAAACGTACCGGTTAATACCACCAGGGCTGTGTCCTGTCACTCCTACCCCACATCGTACTGTATGTAGTTGCAACTGCAGGTCCACCCAGTCCGAATGTCATCTAGTGATTTTTATTTATTTTTTTAGTCTGCTGTCTCTGCTTTCACCTCCGTCATTACATTATGGCTCTGTTTTTTCGCGCGGAGTGAAAATACCTGTCTTAAACTTAATATAAAAAAGTCCAAAGTGTGACATTTACCAACAGAAATAGTAAGCTGAGTCACTCACTTACATTACCTAGGGCAGTAATTCTCAAGTGGTGGATCACACCGAAAAGCTACTGACAACTCACAAGTTTTACGAAACATTCGGCCAATTTTTTGCTGTGACTTGTGAGCGCAAACTTGAGATACAAGCGCTGTATGGTGGTAGTGAACTCAACTCACGTCACAATAAGCACCACTTTGGCAAATAGTGAGGAATTCTTCAAAAATAATAGATTTCAAGCTGTTTAATGCCACGCCCTGTTGACGTTTCCTGTCAAACGATACAAAACATTGAGAACTTGAGCTGCGAGCAGCTATTAAGGGCCCTCGCACCACTGGCCACGTTGGGGTACTAGCACGTTGGAATACTGGTACATTTCAGATCATTCATTGATTCAGCTCCCATTCCGCTTATCCTCACTAGGGTCGCGGGCGTGCTGGAGCCCATCCCAGCTATCTTCGGGCAAGAGGCGGGGTACACCCTGAACTGGCCGCCAGCCAATCGCAGGGCACATAACAAACAACCATTCGCACTCACATTCACACCTACGGGCAATTTAGAGTCTTCAATTAACCTACCTTGCAAAATTTTTGGGATGTGGGAGGAAACCGGCGTAACCGGTGAAAACCCACGCAGGCACGGGGAAAACTTGCAAACTCCACACAGTCGAATAAAATTACTTTAACAAATACTGGTAATGACATGCTTACTCTAACTTTCTCACTGTCCCGGCTATATGGGCGGGTGTTGTCCAGAGTTTGCGTCTGTTTGACTTTTCCTTTGTTTTTGTTGTTTTTTGTTTTTTACCCTACACTGCGTTGTTTGAACGCGGCATGCTCCTCCTTGTGTACATTCTTCAGGTGCCCGATCAAATTAGTTGTGTTGAAACATTTAGATGACGTTCCCCACGACGTACTTCAGTTGTGCACAGACTGCAGATAACTTACGTGTTGTATCTGTATCTGAGACACTGCAGAATAGTCCCACACCGACGACGTGTTTTTTCACCGACAAGATTGAAATTTTTTTTATTGGCCGTCAGATAGTTACAGTACTGCGCCACAAGACACATGACAAGGATAAAAATAAACTAGCTTTTGGATTCATACGCGACGAAGACGCGGAGTTAAATGTCTTGTGTGGAGCCGATCGATGACGTCATTGATTGGATCGGCGAATTATGACATGAAAGCCGATCGGCATAAAATGCTAATTATCGCCCGATACTGATCAAATCGATCAGAACGGCGTGAAGTCTAATTTAAAGCAACCAAACACCCCTCGATCTTATTACTAGACATTGACATGCCAAAGATTAGCATCGATAGTCACGGTTTTAGAACACTTTAAGCAATGGATATTTGAGCACAAACGGTGGAGCAACACGAAGACAGACAGTATCACAATATTAACAGGCATACAGTCTTTAACCTCTGCGAAAAAAAAAAGATTAGTATCATTGCAGGTTATTTAGTCATTGAGCATAGTGACTTTGTGAATACAGACAAACAAAGAGCCACTTTCTTCTTCTTCGTTTATCTGTATGACTGTATTATACTACCCCCTGGTGGCCAAGGCAGGGAACCAGAAGGAACTGCAGAATGAATCGAATTGAAGCATTAAATCATAATGCAGTGTTTTATTGTTTTACAGTATATTTATGTTTTTATGAATTACAATATTATAGAGTGCTATTTTACTGACAAAAAAATTGGAATGGATGATGGCATTTCCATTAATTTCAATGAGGAAAGATTTTTTGAGATACAAGTGTTTTGAGTTACGAGCGTTGTCATGGAATGAGTTAAACTAATCTTCTTAAGGCACTACTGTATTAGATACGCAACAGAAAAGTGTCACTGCCATGCGCTCTAGCCGCTAGTACATGCAGTAAAAAAATAGAGCACAGCTCAACCTTTGGCTAGTGGACGCTATGGCTAGCAATATGGATTTGGGAACACGACTGTTAAATATATTCTAGAAGTTATCATTTATTTGCTTAGCTTGCATTAGTATTATGGACGATTTTAGATGTCTCGCCTTCAAAAAGATGACTCAGCATCATCCGATGGAAGGGCGCCTGGACCAAGGACGTGATCGGATGTGGTCGGGGACGTGACAGGTGTTGGTCCAATGTTTTGTGTTGTGTCTTATTGTTTAGAACATTATGTCTGGGAAAAACCCTCCTATTTTCAAATAAATGCAGGAGCGACGGGAGAGATTGGTTAGAGCGTGTTGAGAGACTGTGATCTGAACAATCTCCCATATGCCCTCCTCATGAGAAAAAGAAACCAGTGTCTTCATTCCTTTTGTGTCTATTTTTTATAATGTTGGGTAAGATAAATCCAACAACGACAAACTCATTTGAAACGGCGTTTGAAAATATAATATACTGTACATGTGAGCTCTACATGAGGCTATTTTTAAAAAGAATAATTTCTTTATTTTTTTGCTTTTAACTTCTATGAAAATGGGTCTCTACATTTGTCGCGGTTGGGTTTTCATGGTGTTTGGAAGGCAAGACAAAAAGGGGAGGACCCAAGTGCAGGGAAGCATGGAGGCAAGGCAGGAGTACAGGAATATCAAAAAATGTTTTAATTTCCTAAAAAAAGCAAACAAGGATCAAGGAGGTAATGCTAAATTAACAAAAGACCAATAATCTAAATAAAAAGTAACAAAGGAACAATGGGGGACAAATAACTCACCACTACAAAACGGGACCAGGAAACATGACGTGAGACAAAACTACCTTTGACATACGACAATGAACCGATAAGCACGGAAAGAAACCAGGGACCTAAATACAAACAACAAAACTAAAACACAGACCATGACAACATGACCATGACACAATAATATAAAACTGGACATCTCAGGGTGACAACAGTTGAGAACTACTGATCTCGGGGAAGCCGGTAAGCCGGTAACTGGGCACAATCTATGACAAGGCCCTAAAGTTTTCCTCCAACACTAAAGAAGTCCTTACCAGAGACGTCATTTTCTCAGAAAAGATCATTTGATGTTAACAGAGACATAAAGGAATTTCTACCACTCTTTAACTGATAACATATTCACTTTCTCACTCACCTGCTGGTTTCACTCCATTAGCCTGCAAAATCGTACCCGCCTGAACAACATTGCAATAGTGTGTTGCAAAATTATGGGTCATCCTGTTAAATCTTTATTAACCACAACATCCAACTATTAATAAAATATGTCACAGGATTCTACAGGACCCACAACATGAACGTTATCCTGCCTTTGAGTGGCTCCCATCAGGACGCATGTTTCTTGATGTGTGCGACTTCTGTGCCTTTTAGTTGAATTGAATAGCTGTGAGGTTGAAACAAATAAAACAAATAAATGTTTGTTGACAAATAGAAATGAAGAAAAACCTCACGACAATAAATGCATTTAGATCACATAATTTACATCGCTATATCTTGATCCAGGTTACTAAAGTGTCGTGATACACTCGCCTGACTATCTATCTATCTATCTATCTATCTATCTATCTATCTATCTATCTATCTATCTATCTATCTATCTATCTATCTATCTATCTATCTATCTATCTATCTATCTATCTATCTATCTAAAGCTCATTTTCTTTTCTGTACTCTCTAATCTTCAACAGTGGAAGCATTTAAAAGGTACTCTTTTTCTGTATGAAGTACAGCTTTGTATACATTAGTGAGAACAATTACAGTTGTACACTGATGAGCGACTGCGTTAGTCTTTCAAAGCAGTACCATTTGAATTAACATTTTCAAATATCCCCGGGCACCGCAGTAATACTGTATGTGTAATGCGAAATGGTTTACAATAATGGTCAGCCCGCCAGCAATTTGGTTGGTACTGGAAAAAAACTGTTTTTAACCATATCTTTGCTAATTGAGCCTTCAGGCCAAAGTTACTTTCTGGTTGTCAAAGTACCCTCATCAACCATACAAACTGTATTTATTAAAAGCTCTGTTAAACTAAACTGCATGGACTCAAACAAGAAACCCATCCATCCATGCATTTTCTATAAGACTTGTTCAGGGTCACGGGGAGCTAGAGCCTCTCCCCGCTGATTTTAGGAAAAAGGCAGACTACAGCCCAGACTGGTTGCCAGTCAGTTGCAGGGCAGCCACAGAAAACATTATATGTAATCAAAGTGCAATCAAAAAGACACAGAAAACAACAAACTAGAGAATGAATGAATGGTTAAAAAAATCGCAAAGTATGTGAAATCAGGATTCAAAATGGTCAAGTATTGACCAAAATACATTCATTTAGCTTCCAGATGCTGTGGCCGTGTCACTAAATATTCTCAAAATCCCACCTCACTGGAATTTTCAGCTGCCAATCAAAGACATGACTCCTCTCACGGCTCCTCCGGCCACCCCTTTGTCTCTATTGAAATTCAGCGGGCCGTTAATCGACGGCATAAAGGGGCGTGGGGGCAGATGGCACTTTAGCCCAAATAACACCAAACACATTACACTTCGGCGAAGATGTGTTTTTTCGACTTATGAGCATAGTTTAATGGTCAATTGCACGCTATACTGGTAGTAATGGGTCAAGTTAATGACTGAAGAAGTGGCAATTCCACTGCATGGAATAAGGGCGTTTGGGGGATGGCCTCATGCTAGAAATTAATGCCTGCTGATGTCACGGAGCCAGTTTTTAGCCCCACCCATAAAAAATCAGTCCAAAAGAAATGAAGAAAAAGAGTCTCAAGCTGTCTCCCAGCAATTCAGTACTATATTGTTCTTGTCTTGTCTTGTCATTACTATATTGTTCGTATCTTCAAACATATTTACTGTATTTAGAAACAAAACAAGGATATGAGTTTGGTTGCACTTTAAATCATCTTGATGAGACTACATCACTCTCTCAGATGTGTACTGGTGTTATGACAGAGATATAATTTATGTATGTGTGTGTGTGTATGTGCTTTTAAATTAACATTTCAGTGGCAGTGACACGTTTGACAGTTCCATTCGAAGGATTGCCAGATAGTTTTACTCTTCTTAACGCCCATCTTTAATATTGATCTACTTTGTTCATCGTATAGTGGAGTTATGCATGTCTCATATGCTCTCTTGAAATCGTGTTTTGCGGACAATCTGCTGCTTTCGCTTGCTATGATTAATTGATGCAAAGTGTCTTTCCTTTGGCTCCTTGTATCATTGAGGACTCATGCAATTTTTTTGCATTCTCTGCCGGTTGGGTTTCAATCACATTGCGTCTGTGTGTGTGTGTGCGTGCGAGTGTGTGTACGCGCGTGTGGGTGTGTGCATGCGTGTGTGTGTGTCTCTGTCAGAAAAGCCAGAGCGTGTGCACATGTGTGGAAAGGCCTTACCTCCAGATGGATTCCCCGGCACGCTCTAGTTTTCCCAGTGGATTCTCCAATCACTCAGGCAAGGCTGCCAAGCTGGACACGAAGTTAAAAAGAATAAATGTTAAATGTTAAATATTATATATAAATCTGTGTAAGAAATGCTCGGAATGACCAAAATAAATTTCAGGTCAACATGAACATCTTGATCATCATGAGCCGCATTACTGGGAACTCTATTTGATGCCCTGCAGAGATGTCTATTCCATATGACCAGTTTAATGATGCTACTGTTACTCTTAGCATGCATATTTGTCTGTTGTGAATATTCATTCTTTTGTTTTTATTCCCAACGAAAAATTTATTTTATTGGCATTACATTACCCCAGGGCACAAACAAATGCCTTGTTTTAAAACTTTTTTGTCAAACAGTTCTGCATAGATACTGCAGATAAACAGATGGACAGATCTCTGATCACCGACACTGCGAGAGCGAGAGCCTGTTTCAGCAGCTCCGGTTTACTGTTGAGCTTTTCTCATCTTTTTTACCTTGTTTATTTTTATATTTTTGAACCTCTGTGTAATTCTTCTGCTTTCTGGACATAGACGCACAGTTTGTCCGAGGTCGGAGCCATGTTTTCTATGTTTACTGTCGGGATCAGCTGTTAGCACTCACTGCTAACACTACGAAGGCTCCTGGAATGTTACTCAACATTACCCGTTTACTTGATTCCCCGTGAGCCGAGGACAAAGAGAAAGGGGGGTGTCGGGCCTGGAAGAAACGTCGAGCAAGGAGGAGACGATCAACCCATCCTCCCGTCTGTTATTATGGGGAATGTTAACTCTATCCCCAATAAAATGGACAAGCTAGCGGCGCTAACTTGGCAGGGGTACTTCCGAGAGGAAAATCTGCTGCTGTTTACTAAGATGTGGCTAAGTGGGCTACCACCGTTGTTTTAAGAAGCACTGCGTAAACCTTTCTTCCCCCCCAGAATTTGTACAGGTTCATGTTTATTTGTTTCCCAGTTCGGTCCCAGTCAGATTTTGGCCTACATTGCCGTTCGTAAGTTGGATTTGTTTCCAGTGAGTGTCAGACTCCACCAAGGCTGCCCTTTGTCACCAATTCTGTTCATAAATGTTATGGACATAATTTCTATGCACCGTCGAAGAATCTAAGGGGTTTGGTTTGGTGGCCCCAGTATTATGTCTCTGCTTTTTCCAGATGATGCGGATCTGTTGACTTAATCAAGCTGCGATCTTTAACTCTTGCTTGTGTGGTTCGCAGCTGAGTGTGAAGTGGTTAGATGAGAATCAGCATCTCCAAATCTGAGACCATGGTCCTCAGTCGGAAAAGGGCGGAGTGCCCTCTTTGGGTCGAATAAGACACCCTTCCCCAAATGTAGGAGTTCAAGAATCTTAGGGGTCTTATTCACAAGTGAGGGAAGAATGGAGCAGAAGATGGTTGCAGCGTCTGCAGTGATGCGGACTCTGCATCAGTCTCTGCACTCTGTGGTGAAGAAGGAAGCTGAGCTGAAAGGCAAAGCTCTCGATTTACCGGTCGATCTACGTTCCCACCCTTACCCCTGATCACAACCTGCGGATAGTTACCAAAAGAATAACACCACGGATACAAACGGCCGAAACGAGCTTTCTGTGCAGGACATCCAGGCTTTCAGTTAGAGATAGGGTGAGAAGTTCGGTCATCCAGGAGGGACACAGAGTCAAACCTCTGCTCCTTCAAGTCGAGAGGTGCCTAATGAGGTGGCTTGGGCATCTTGTTAGGAGGCCTCCTGGATGCATCCATGGTGAGGTGTTCTGGGACATTCCACAAAGGGGAGGCCCCCGAGAAGAACCAGTATACACTGGACAATGGGCTGTATTTTCGTAGACAGTGCAAATGCAGACTGGTCTGTACCAAGCTGGGTGTTCCGGTGCAACATGGGGAGGGTTGTTGGTGATGCGGCTGGTGGAATGACAATTTGGTAGCAGAAAATTAATCTAAACTCATGCCTGCTCAGAACACGTCCTGGTGCAAGCTAACCCGATTTTGGTTTGGTCATTTTGATCAGAGAGCAGGCAGACAGATACCGAGCTCCACGAACAGCAGTTATTCTCAGCTCATTCTGTATTTACTAAGGGTGCCCGCCTCTGTCTGTTGCCACACCATGGCCAAAGCAGTGACAATGCTCCACTCACACACGAATCGCTCCAATAACGCATCGTCCTCTTACTCACAGAGAATGGTACCATGTCTCCATGCAAGACTGTGAGTGCGCCACTTTTAAATAGAATGACGTCACTGCAGCTATCCCGCGCGCAGTTTGCCTTTATACTTGAGCGCAACCCACGCACGCAGTTTTGAAAATGTAATGCAGTTCTCCTCCAAGTCGGGGTTGTCGCTACGGCTGGTATTGGCTAGGACACCACAGGGTGGAGTTTCCTCTGCATTTTTTGGCCATTTCCGGTAGCCCTTTTTACTTTCCTTTCCGTAACAAGGGACAAAGCAACAACATTGGCGACCGTGGGACAGTGTCTGCTAGAATAAAGGGACCAAGATGACCAGATGATACGTTTAATTATGCTGCAAAATCAATCAAGAAGGCGGCGGCGTAGATGGTATGTAGAACATAGAGGCACGCTGAGTACGTCATCACAGCATGTGACTAATAAACGGACCAATCACGAGAGATGATCTCCGCGGCATTCTACGCGCAGCAACAACTTTTGCTGTGTGCGCGTCAAGTGACGCACAGGGGCCGCGTGGCCCAATGCGTCGGTCACGTAATGCAATGCGGGCGTTGTCGGCCGCGCAAGCGTGGGAGTATAAAGAGGGCTTTACATCACTTTACGACTTGAATGTGAATATTGACGGGAATATTCTGTACAACTTCTACAGTAGTGGTGGTTTGAATGATGCCACAACTTAAATTATCTGCCTTCTGCTTCTCCTGACATCTGCTTTGTTTTGAACCACATGAACCTACATAACCAACTCCTCACTATGAAAAAGAAGGCAGATGCTTCAATGTGTACTCCTTTGCTGTCAAATTAATGAAAGCGGAGCTGTGCAATCTGATGCTACTAACAGAACACCATATAGTGAACAGCATGGGGTATGCAATGAAAATAATGTTGACCTGCATATTGTGTTACAAGTGCTATACCAGCCATTCATCCATTTACAATAAAGCTTTTTAGTGTCGCGGGAAAGATGATATTTAGGTTGGTGACCCCTGGTCTACACATTAAGTTGTTTGTCAAGGCAAGACGGGAACACAAACAGAAACTCTTTGAAGTGACGATCGTTTGTAAGAACAACTCACTACATCAATATATAAACAGCGAATTAATGAGAAATAATGGGTGCAGACTTGTTTGAAGAAGTATGTGACGAGTGATGGGTTCATGAAGAAGTAAATACGTATTGGCTTGAGACTGGCTTAAACGGCGAATGTAGCTGTGCCAAAATGCGTATGACACATTTGAAATAAACCTTTATTTTCAATGAATTTTACGTGTAAGGTGTTCGGTTTTGCAAGGCTAAGAAATCCATCACTGAACGATGCCATGATAGGCAGTCTGAAGGTAGCTCTATTTTTGTGTAGATGGCACTCGATGGCTTTTGCTTTTAAACTCTTCAATTCTATTTCCTATGGTACCTGCTGAGGTGTACTTTAACATTGCCATCTTTTTCCTGAATCAGATTCGGAAGTCAAGGGAAGGCAAATATATTTATATAGCATATTTCATACACAGGGTAACTCAATGTGCTTTACATGATTAAAAGTATTTAAAAACAAAGTGAAAATGACATTGAAAAATAAAGTACAGAAAAATAAAAGACAGCTTAAAAGCATTTAAAAACACAGAGACAAAAATTACAAAAATCGAACAGTGCAAGAAAGATCATCAGCTATCACCGGGCAGGAGGCCGGGTAGACCCTGAACTGGTTGCCAGCCAATCGCAGGGCACACATAAACAAAGAACCATTCACACTCACATTTACACCTATGGGCAATTTAGAGTCTTCAATTAACCGACCATGCATGTTTTTGGCATGTGGGAGGAAACCGGAGTGCCCAGAGAAAACCCACGCAGGCACGGGGAGAACAGGCGAGGCCATGGTTTACAGATCCAAACCATACTGCGCAAGCAGTACTAAAGTGGACAGCTTAGTGTAAACATGACTAAAGACTATGGATGAAACAGGTCATGGTTTACCAACGAAGGGGGTGGATCGTCTTTGTTTCTGTCATCAGCATGCAAAATTATACTTTGTTGTTAATTATATTACTGTCATCTTAATCTTTTGAAGTCAATTTCATGTGGTCTTGCATGTATGAAAACGATTTTTTGGCTACTATTCACCATTTCTAATGTGCAAAAGGTACATAGGGTTGTTGATGTATATCTTTTTGTATTCAAAATAAAACTTGTTGCAATGCTTTCATTGCGTGTAGGTTTAATTTGTTTTAGCAATATAATGACAATACTGAGAACTGTGATAATTTTATTCACAATAATCATGATAATTCTTTTTTCATAATGTTATATCTGAACTAAAAACAACACCAGAAGCTAAATAATTAATTAATTGAGTCTATTCTTGCATTGTTTTTATTTTGTTCTCATTTTCATTTCAACAAGAACTGAAAAGAAGAAATTACATTTCTGGAGGTAGAGTAAGATAAGATTGAAAAGACATTGGTTCAGTTAATAGTACACCATCATCTCTCTGTTTTTCCTTCATTACTTACACACTAGGACATAAATTACTTCTTTGGACCACTGGTGAGGCTTTAATGCTTTCACTTCATCCTCTCCTCCTCTCTTTATTGGGTGTTTACTCAGTAAAATACCACAATAAGAACCATTATAGTAACCATTAACTGGTGTAACTCTGTCTGGCGAACATTTTTTTTTCAATATGCCAAGTGAAATCATTAGAAAGTCTATAAAACACAAACAATATCCTAGTACATTACTTTTTAGTACCTCCACATTGACTGCAGTATAAGAGAACAAAAAGCCTTTGGGTTGACGTGCATGTGCCTCTCTGAGGATAATTGTTAAATCACTCAACAAGAGTTACCAAGAAAAGAGAGGGAAGAGTGACTGAGCAGATAATGAAGAGGAACAGGAATAAGGTCTATTACCGTATTTTCACGACCATAAGGCGCACTTAAAAGTCTTAAATTTTCTCCAAAATGGACGGGGCGCCTTTTCATGCGGCGTGCCTTATGTGTGCACCGAGTTCCAAAATCTGTAAATGTTGTTGTGTGACTTTGATGAGTGCTCCGCTTGACTGACTGGGAGCATTTCCTGCCAACACGCTGCTTATAGAGAGGAAAGGCGGACGTGACTGAGTACAGCATGCGGATGTAAAGGGGGAAGGGTGCGCGTGAAGTAGGACACTAAAGGCACGCCCCCAGTAGGTATATAGTATGTGCATTGTGCAAAACAACATCGGTTTTTCTAAGGACCCACAAAAATGGCACCTTCGAAGAGACACGCTTACGAACCACAGTTTAAACTGCAAGCTGTCAGTTATATATATATAAGCTGTCAGTTATATATATATATATATCCATCCATCCATTTTCTGAGCCGCTTCTCCTCACTAGGGTCGCGGGCGTGCTGGAGCCTATCCCAGCTGTCATCGGGCAGGAGGCGGGGTACACCCTGAACTGGTTGCCAGCCAATCGCAGGGCACATAGGAACAAACAACCATTCGCACTCACATTCATGCCTACGGGCAATTTAGAGTCTCCAATTAATGCATGTTTTTGGGATGTGGGAGGAAACCGGAGTGCCCCGAGAAAACCCACGCAGGCACGGGGAGAACATGCAAACTCCACACAGGCGGGGCCGGGGATTGAACCCGGGTCCTCAGAACTGTGAGGCTGACGCTTTAACCAGTCGTCCACCGTGCCGCTATATATATATATATATATATATATATATATATATATATATATATATATATATATATATATATATATATATATATATATTTTTTTTTAAATTATTTAAAAATTTTTAAAAAATTAAAAAAAATATATAAATAAAAAAAGAAAAAAAATTATATATATATATATATATATATATATATATATATATATATATATATATATATATATATATATATAAAAATACCCCAGACACCTATTTTCATGCTATATGGGAATGCACACCAATTCAATGCTTTTGGTCTTCGGTTACACAAAAACTGTCATACATTTTGAATTTCAGGATTCCACTTTCCCCAAGATTGTGCATACTTGGCGACTTATGCACAATCGACCTCCCTAATAAATATTCCCAATAATTACTCGTTGCGTTAGCTACCGCTAAGAAAATAATTCTATTAAACTGGAAAAACAAATACGCTATTAGCATCAATCACTGGTTAAATCTCATCATAGAATATTTTGTGTTAGAAAAATATATCAACGGAACAAAAATATCTATTACATACATACGTACTGTACGACAGCACCTTGGGTCCCCCCCCCCTTATCGTTCCCTTGTCGCGCGCCCCTATCCGCCCTCCTTTCCAACAAACAAGCCTCAGGCTGGGCGAGGACTGGCTGCATCGTGGGCCCTGCAGGGTGGGGGGGGGCGTCTTGCTCTCCTGGGTGTGGAGGTGGGGTGGTGTGGCGTGTGGGGGTTGCCTTGGGGGGGTCATTGGTTCCCTGCGTCCTCCTCCGGGTGGCCGGTTGTTGTGGCACCTCGGTGGGGCCGGCGGACCGCTCTGGGTCCCTTGGTGTGGGACGTGTCCCATCCACCGAGCTGCTCTCTGGTGGACTCCTGGGCCCGATCCCGGCTCTTGATTGATAGGGTGGGGTCCTCAGCCACTGCGGTGCAAGCACAGCAATTAAAGGACACTTCTGTCAGTCATTATGCATGCGAAACGCTGTCAATTCACTTGCATGTGTCCGCAGGCACACACCCCTGGGACTTTTTCGCTGGGTGTGGGGCCACTCGCTTATTGCGACAAATAACTCATGAATATGCAAATTGCTTGGGTATCCCCTCACTAACACTCTCGTCCTATAGACTTTTATAATTTGCATAGTCACTTCCACCACACTTCAGTTGTACAGCTGGGTTCACGATGATAACAGTCTGGAAGGCACCCTTTTCCACTTTACATCAGTCCATCTCAGATGACCTCGGGCCCAGAGAAGCTGGGTATTGTTGATATATGGCTTTTGCTTTGCATGGTAGAGTTTTAACTAGTGGTGGGCGATATAGTCATCCATCCATCCATTTTCTGTACTGCTTATCCTCACTCGGGTCGCGGGCGTGCTGGAGCCTATCCCAGCTATCTTCAGGCAAGAGGCGGCGTTATACGCTGAACTGGTTGCCAGCCAATTTCAGGGGGCGATATATTGAGAAACAATGTTTTATTAATGCTCAACATGGAAAAAGGGGATCATCAATTTTATTTTCGATACTTTTTGCTACTCCGCGAGACTTCCGCCAACATGGTGGAGAAAATGCTAGCGACTAGTGTGCCAAAAATAGTCCCCAAAAAGGGTACGTCTATCATTTGGAAACAACAGTAGTCAGCAAAACATGTACAAAAGATGTTACAATGAAGACTGGCATATCTGTGTAAAAGCCCCTGAAGATGAAGCACGTTATGGAGTGCGACGCATGCATCACATTAAAGAGAGCCGCGACTCCATGCCGCTCTTGTAACGTAAAAAAAAACAATGCCGCAGAGTGCGTAGCAATCGTGGTGGAAGTTGCAGTTCTGTTTTTGTGTTCGCTCCATGAACGGGGCGGGAAGTAGTGGTTTGTTGATCATGGACAAGATAGAAAGTAGACCACCCTGAATTGGTCGCCAGCCAATCGTAGTGGATTCTTCCAAAAAGTTTTTTTTTTTAAGCATTCCTCAACATTCCCAGTCTTTTGATCAACACTTGGGCGTACTGTGTTAATAATGTATTTTAATGTTGGTCATTATGGTGATACTTGGAGAGCTGAGTATTTTATGAGGTGTTACTTGGTATAAAATGTGTTTTTAAAAATTATTTTTAATAACTTTATTGGCCATCAGATATTTCCAATACTACGTCAAAAGACGCGCGACAAGGCTAAAAATGAACAAGCTTTTCAAATATACTGTATATACTGGCGACTGGTTTTCATTGTAACAAAAGACAAACTCGCACAAACTGAGCAATATGTGGGAAGGAATGACAGCTGGTGCACTGCATCAGATGGGGTTCGCCCCGAAAGAGAGCCAATTTAATCTTGGCAAGAAATTTGCTGTTAAAATATGTCTACAATTCTTGATCTTTGGGGTATTTTGAGGAAAGCATGCCAGAGACATGCTATTAAGAAAGCTGGGAGTACTATACTGTATGTGACGTAGGCCCTTTAGGCCTCTGTTGTAGCAGAATGACTTGTGGCGTCACCGGCATGTTTATTTTTTTTTCCTATTTAATATTTTATTGACCGAACAGTATTTTCTATTGATATGAATCACGTGTCTATCGTGATACATATTGATATTGAATAATTGCCCAACCCTCCTGAACAGTATACTAAGTGCTAGAGATCATAAATGAATGGCAGCTCTTTTATTTCTATTTATGTCGTTATTCTTACCTCTCTTCTCTTGCTTATTTTTAAGCAATATGAAATTTCCTGCCCTGTCAGCCCTTACATTTAGGTTCAGCCAGATTCATATTGACAGACCTCAGTGATCCAATGATGAGGCATTTATTTTTAACCAAGGTTTTGATATTGTCTGTCTTTAGCCTTGTGCTATGCCACAATCTAATATTCAACATCATCCTAATTCTGGTCACTATAACGAATCTGTAAACAGCAACTCCTTCATACATCACACTTTTGAATCCATTTTGGTGTTCTTGCGTTTTAAAACACTGGATGCCTCCAAACCCTCCAGTATAATTTTCAACGGTGCTGTGAAGACCTGCTCTGTGTTTGAACTTTTCCCAACTCCAAGAAACTAAGTGAAAGGGTGCTTCTCCCAAAGGTCTGGAATAAAAATCCATCAAAAGATTAGCATCAAAACATCCATATTTGCCTCATTTTAAAATGCTGGGCTCATAGGGTCATGAGGCAACTGAGTGTTCTCCTTTCGATTTCTTTTGACAAACACATCTGGGGCCATATTCATAATAATTCTAAAAGTCCAACCAGTTAAGGTTGTACCCCTCCTCTCACTCGAAGTCAGCTGAGATAGGTGCCAGCATGCTTGCGACCCTAGTGAGGATAAGAAATTCAGAAAATGGATGGATGGAGGATTTTGAATTAGGGGAACAATTGGCGCTGGGCTGGGGATTTTCTTTCTTTCTTTTTTTTTTTTTTTAACCAATGTATGACAAATTTAACCATAATCTTGACTAAACTGTGTTTTCGGTGATTAAATTGAAAATAAAATCCTCAATGTTTCTATTTAGCTTGCTATAACTGTAATTTTTCTGGTCTGTGGACAGTTGCTATAGTGACCTTGACAGGCACAAGTTTTCTTATTGCATTTCTGCCCTACATAATCTGCCAAGCAACAAGTGACCATCCAAACCTGCTAGATTAACTAACATTTTAATTCAGTAGAAACGCTTATCATGAATCATATTTGTTGTCTTTGTTGTTTAATACATTGCAGTGGAGTTAAATTTGAAAGCAAAAAACATACACATCCATCCAGTAAGAGAGTGTTTCCCAATATGTAGCATAAATAAGTGGATGGGTAGAGTGGGAGAAATAGAGTAGTTGTAGTTAGTTGTGCCAAATATGGATACAAACAGAGAAACAGACAAGACTGCAGAGGATTTATTCCTCAAAGTAAAAGGGTTAGTCATGGCTGAGTGCCCAAAGGGCAGACTACGGGTGGAAGAGACTTTTGCAGCTGGTGATGTGTTACTGTAGCCACTCAGATACAAAGTAAATCTGCTCTCCAGCTCGAAGCAGTACAACGGAGAAACCCACGGCGTCCGTGAAGGCATTCAGAGAAGATACAAGGGCAAATACAACAACAATGCAGCATGTGCTTGTGGTAGGGATATTTATTTATTTATTTTACCTCGCGCAGTCATCTCACAAAAAGTTTTTTTTTAAACACTTCACAGAACGATTCAGTGCATTTTTTTCACCACTGCAACTGCAACAAGAGAAATGAAGTACTGTACCTGTAGTAGTGAAGTTTATATTTCATCACATGCCTAATACATGTTCTGATTAGATTTTATTGACCACAAGTCACTTGAGCACAACACAAAAAAAACACTATAAAACAATATAAATGGCCTGGACAAGATCACTAAGATCAAAAGATATCTGTAAATCCCAGTGAGCTTTCTGCGACTGTTGACAGGGTGCCTTTTCCAGACTGCAAGTTTCAGTTCCTTCCATAGATATTCAATAGGATTTAGATCCCCAAAATAAGGACACTTAAGAATACTGTAGTACAGTGTTTTGACCTTATCATGGGTGTCCGCATGAACAATATACAGTGGCTGATTTAAGTATTTAACACGGCACCATTTTTCTCATTAAATATATTTCAAAGGTGCTATTGACCTGAACATTTCAATAGATGTTGGGAACAACTCAAGTAATACATACATACAAAGAAAGTCGAACAAATAAGTTCAGAAATTAAGTTTTGTGTAAAAACGTGAAATGACAAAGGGAAAAAGTATTGAACACATGAAAAAAAGGTGAAAAAGGCATGGAGAGCCAAGACAACACCTAAACTCTGTCAATAATCAAACAACAGTCCAGCCCCTTGTCAGTTCAAATTAATATCAGCTGGTTCAGTCCTAATTGATGGCCTACAAAAAGGTCTCATTGCCAAGGTGTGAGTAAAGACACATCTCATGATGGGTAAGAGCAGAGAGCTGTTTCAAGACCATCGCAAACTAATTGTTGCAAAACATAACGATGGCATTAGTTACAGGCGCATATCTAAGCTTCTGAACGTTCCAGTGAGCACGGTTGGGGCCATAATACGTAAGTGGAAAGCGAATCATACCTCCATAAATTTGCCTCAGTCAGGTGCTCCTCGCAAAACTTCTGACAAAGGAGTGCAAAGAATAATCAGGAGAGTTGTCCAAGAGCCAAGGACCACATGTGGAGAGCTTCTAGCCAGTTAAATACTGGGAGAATATAGTCTGGTCAGATGAGAGCAAAATTGAACTGTTTGGATTCCATAATGCACACCACATTTGGAGGAGAAATGCAGCTGCACATCACCCTAAAAACACCATACCAACAGTGAAGTTTGGAGGTGGGAACATGATGGTGTGGATCTGCTTTTCAGCAAATGGTACTGGTAAACTTCACATTATTGAAGGAAGAATGAATGGGCAAATGTACTGAGACATTCTTGACAATAATCTGCTGCCATTTACAGGATGATGACAATGAAACGAGGGTGGACATTACATCAGGATAATGATCCAAAACATACTGCCAAGGAAACTCTCAATTGGTTTCAAAGAAAAAAAAAAATAAAGCTGCTAGAATGGCCCAGCCAATCACCTGACTTGAATCCATTGAAAATCTATGGAAAGAACTGAAACTCAAGGTCCATAAAAGAAGCCCATGGAACCTTAAAGATTTGAAGACTGCTTGTGTGGAGGAATGGGCCAAAATCACACCAGAGCAATGCATGTGACTAGTTTCCCCATACAGGAGGCGTCTTGAAGTTGTCATTGCAAACAAAGGCTTTTGTACAATGTATTAATTAAATACCAGGTGGCGTGTTCAACACTTTTTCCCTGTGTCATTTCACATTATTATACACAATTTAATTTCTGATATTATTTGTTTTACTTTCTTTGTATGTATGGATTACTTGGGTTTTTCCCAACGTCTTCTGAAATGTTCATGTCAATAGCACCTTTGGAATATATTTAATGAGAAAAATGGTGACGTGTTAAATACTTTTTTCAGCCGCTGTATATTTTATATATTTTAGGGGTGCAACAATACATGTACTGTATCTGTATCGAACCGCACCACCTTTAAAGTCAGCAGTGTGTGCCGCTTTGTTATTTCATTTTGATGACACTTTTGTGATGGCTCTCTTAGTTGTCTGACCCTCCCAGATATATTATATTCCATAGATATTTCTAATGTAGTAACCACAGCATATGAAACATAACCTTTAATCTAATGACTCATTTATTTATTTATTTACTTTTCCCTTTAGTTCTCAGATTAAGGTAAGGTTAGTTTAGGTAATTTAATTATATTTGACCAACATAAAACAACCAAACAAGTGCATACATTTTTTAAAGACAAGTCACTATTATCTGTGTCTATTCTACATATGAGTAGCAGTCATGTAGTCATCAATAAACACTAAGGCCCCATGAAAAGGCTTCAGTGGTCTTCAGTGTTTTAGGCTTCTTAAATGGGGTACACGCACACCGATATTTTTTTTAACCTGTCCTGTTTTGCTGCTAGGTCAAGCAGAATGGACGATCTTCATCCATTTTATACCTGAACAGTTTCACAGTGCAACAATGGAGTTTTTTATACTCCCACTGTAGTTATGATGGATATTTACTGACAATTTCAATCGGACAGAACAAAGTTTTAAAGGGGAGTGACAGAAAAGTAAAAAGGAGGGGGGAGAGAGAAAAATAATAAAAGTCAGGCCACTAGCACTAAGAAAAACAAACAAAATAAAACATTATACGTACAGTTGATCATTTTACACCTGAGTCCCAGGATGCTCATGTCTGGAAACAATGAGTCCTAGCCCTGCAACAACGAGTCCCTGCAATTTATCATCCCGGAATATTGATACAGTAATCGTCCACCATATCATGGTTCTTAATTCGCAGTCCTGCTATTTCACAGATTTTTATTATAATTGTTAAAATATTTTTTTGTTATCTAGTGCTCTTGCCCTCTCTCAATATATTATGTTTCAGCCTGCCGTAATAGCAATTTTTTTAGGAGAATATAGTTTCTCAAAAACTATGCGACAGCATTGTTGATGGTTTTTAATGCCACTGATATAATGATATTAGGGCATAATAATGCAAGTATATCCTTTTTAAGAACAATTAACTTTTAATTCTAAAGAATATTGAAGATTGTCATTGTAATGTAGAACAATAAATAAAATAACATTGATAAATAAAATATATGAATAAAACAGTCTCAGGATCTGTTCACAAATATTGAACTTAAAGAAATATTAAGCATTTAGCACATAGGTAAAGAGTCATTAACCCACTAAAGAGGCCCAAAAAATGCCTTCAAGCCTGCCAAATTTGAACGAGTAAAAAAACCCCACCATGTACTTTGACAAAGTATTTGGCTTTTGTCACTGTTTTTAAATCAGATCCCGTTGTAGCGTATATTGAGATTTGGATAAAACGTAATTTATTTAAGAAATAAATTTGTGGAAGGTGAACGCCTGCGTTCACTTCCGGTTTAGTCCAACAGACGTTTAACGTTAGAATCAAAACATTTTGTCTTGAAAGGGCACCACGTCTCTTTTTTATATGTATAAAATTTAGGAAAAAGTGATGAAAAAAACCTCTTATCAGTCTTATAATCTGAAGGTAGCTACATTTAGGAAATGCGAGTCGAGATGACAGAGGTTTCCTGATGAAACTCAAAACACACAAAAACACAACAAAGAGTGGAATTTTATAGAATATTTAATGAAATCTACGAGGGATTTATAGGGAAACACACAGAGGGATCTAACTACAGAAAGAAAATAACACAAGGAGTCAACGAAAAGGCAAGATCGGACCGTGTGTTGCTGGACTAAAATTGAACGTAAATAGGTTGCACCGTGTTGAGCGAGTACAAAGTTGGAGCTTGTGTGGTGGCCGGAGGACAAAGGAAAAAGAAAGTGGGATGGGGGTTGTCCAGAGTTTTTTTGTTTTTTTAATTTTTTCCCCCCACGCTGCATTGCTTGAACGCGGCATGCTCCTCGTGTACATTCTTCAGGTGCATGATCAAATTAGTTTTGTTGAAGCATTTAGATGACGTTCCCCACGACGTACTTCGGTTGTGCACAGACTGGAAATAACTTGTCTGAGACACCGCAAAATAGTCCCACACCGACGACGTGTTTTTTCACCAACAAGATTGAAATTTTTTTTATTGGCCGTCAGATAGTTACAGTACTGCGCCACAAGACACGTGACAAGGCTGAAAATAAACTAGCTTTTGGATTCATACGCGACGAAGACGCGGAGTTAAATGTCTTGTGCGGAGCCAATCGATGACGTCAATGATTGGATCAGCGAATTGTGACATGAAAGCCGATCAGCATAAAATGCTAATGATCGGCCGATACCGATCAAACCGATCAGAGCGGCGTAAGGTCTATGTAATATAATACTAAGAATACTAAATATATTAATATTATCAAAATATTAAATATATTAGTGAGCTACAGAAAATAAATTGCTCTGATAATTTAAGGGAACCCATTTTTTTGTAACTTTCCACGAGGGCGTAGCAATTTCATGTAAAGGTGTGCTGATACTTGCTGCAAATCGCGTCTGCTTGCGAAAATCACTAGTTTTGACTTTCAATCAAGGCCTGAAAACTCAGTGATGCACAACTGCATCACTGAGTTTGAGAGAGAGAGAGCAAGAGTGAGAGAGAGAGAGAGAAAGAGAGATTTGGTTTAGTCATAGACTTGGTCCTAAAGTGATTTTGTTTTTCTTTAAATACTGAAGTAAAATGCTTTTCTTTCACAAATGTAGGAATGAAATTTGGTTAAAATTTACCAAACTGTGAGCTTTATCTTGCCTGGTTGGGCAGCTCAGCACCCAGTGTTGGCGTCATGGGGGGCATGTAAAAAAACTGTGTTAATCATCTGCATATAGTCACCTGACTTCCAGCTGAAGGACCGTATACATGCATCTAATGGGCATGCCAAGTAAGTGAACTTTCAAACTTTGCCAAACATTTAGCACATGCACAGCAATATGCAAGAATTAATTCTCCACTCTGAGGGACACGTTTTCAGACAACAGTCGCACAAAACTCCATAAAATACAAACCACATTTCCATTGAAGTTGGGACATTGTGTAAAACTAAATAAAACAGAATGCATAGTTTCCCCACTTTAATGTTACATCCATCCATCCATTTTTCTAAGCCGCTTCTCCTCATCTTTGCTAAAAAAAAAAAAAAAAACAAGCTTTAAGAGAATATTAAAAACGACAAATGATGTAATAAAACTTTTTTTAATGTTTTTGTTTTGATATTGATATATTGCTGCACGGCGGCACGGTAGCCGGCTAGTTTGCACACCTGCCTCACAGTTCTCCAGGACACGGGTTCAAATCCGGCCTCGCCTGTGTGGAGTTTGCATGTTCTACCCGTGCCTGCGTGGGTTTTCTTCGGGCACTCCGGTTTCGTCCCACATCCCAAAAACATGCATGGCAGGTTAACTGCCAACTCTAAATTGCCCGTAGGTGTGAATGTGAGTGCAAATGGTTGTTTGTTTGTATGTGCCCTGCGATTGGCTGGCAACCAGTTCAGGGTGTACCCTGCCTCCTGCCCGATGACAGCTGGGATAGGCTCCAGCACGCCCGCAACCCTAGTGAGGAGAAGCGGCTCAGAAAATGGATGGATGGATGGATATTGCCGCACCTTGGAAACTTTGAACAGAGCTCACTGCCCCACACAGCAGCAAAAGGTATGGCAACCAAGAAGGATCAACACATTTGCAAACACGGTCCGGAACATCAGAATCATCCATCCATCCATTCTCTTCCGTTTATCCGAGGTCAGGTCACGGGGGCAGCAGCCTCAACGGGGAAGCCCAGACTTCCCTCTCCCCAGCCACTTCCTCTAGCTCTTCCGAGGGGATCCCGAGGCATTCCCAGGCAAACCGAGAGACGTAGTCTCTGAAGCGTATCCTGGGTCGTCCCTGGGGTCTCCTCCCGGTGGGACGTCCCCCAGCCACCTCATCTGGCTCCCTCGATGTGGAGGAGCAGTGGCTCTACTCTGAGCCCCTCCCGGATAACCGAGCTTCTCACCCTATCTCTAAGGGAGAGCCCGGACACCCTGCGGAGGAAACTCATTCCGGCCGCTTGTATCCGGGATCTTGTTCTTGACCCACAGCTCGTGACCATAGGTGAGAGTAGGAACGTAGATTTACCGGTAAATCGAGAGCTTCGCCTTTCGGCTTAGCTCCTTCTTTACCACAACGGACCGCTACCAAGACTGCATCACTGCTGACGCTGCACCGATCCACCTGTCGATCTCCTGTTCCATTCTTCCGTCACTCATGAATAAGACCCCAAGATGCTTGAACTCCTCCACTTGGGGCAGGCTTTCATCCCCGACCTGGAGAGGGGATGCCACCCTTTTCCGACTGAGGACCATGGTCTCACATTTGGAGGTGCTGATTTTCATCCCAGCCGCTTCACACTCGGCTGTGTACTGCTCCAGTGAGAGTTGGAGGTCACGGCTTGATGAAGCCAACAGAACCACATCATCTACAAAAAGCAGAGATGCAATTCTGAGGCCACCAAACCGGACCCCTTCTGCGCCTCGGCTGCGCCTAGAAATTCTGTCCATAAAAGTTATGAACAGAATCGGTGACAAAGGGCAGCCTTGGCGGAGTCCAACCCTCACCGGACTTACTGCCGGCAATGCGGACCAAACTCTGACTCCGGTCGTACAGGGACCGAACAGCCCGTATCAGGTGTACGACCGAAGCACCCCCCACAAAACCCCATGAGGGACACGGTTGAACGCTTTCTCCAAGTCCACAAAACACATGTAGACTGGTTGGGCGAACTCCCATGCACCCTCGAGGACCCTGCCGAGGGTGAAGAGCTGGTCCACTGTTCCACAGCCAGGACGAAAACCACACTGCTCCTCTTGAATCTGAGATTCGACTTCCCGACGGACCCTTCTCTCCAGCACCCCTGAATAGACCTTACCAGGGAGGCTGCAGAGTGTGATCCCCCTGTAGTTGGAACACACCCTCCGTTCCCCCTTCTTAAAAAGGGGGACCACCACCCCAGTCTGCCAATCCAGAGCCACACGATGTTGCAGAGGTGTGTCAACCAGGACAGCCCCACAACATCCAGAGCCTCTAGGAACTCTGGGCGAATCTCATCCACCCCTGGGGCCTTGCCACCGAGGAGCTTTTTAACCACCTCGGTGACCTCAACCCCAGAGATAGGAGAGCCCACCTCAGAGAACCCAGGCTCTGTTTCCTCAAGGGAAGGCGTGTCGTGGAATTGAGGAGGTCTTTGAAGTATTCTCCCCAACGATTCACAACGTCCCGAGTCGAGGTCAGCAGTGCCCCATCAGTGTAAACAGTGTTGATGGTGCACTGCTTCCCCCTCGTGAGACGCCGGATGGTGGACCAGAATTTCCTCAAAGCCACCCGGAAGTCGTTCTCCATGGCCTCACCAAACTCCTACCACGGCCGGGTTTTTGCCTCAGCAACCACCAAAGCCGCATTCCACTTGGCTAGCCGGTACCTATCAGCTGCCTCAGGAGTTCCACAGGCCAAAAAAGCCCGATAGGCTTGACGGCATCCCTCACCGCTGGTGTCCACCAACGAGTTCGGGGATTGCCGCACGACAGGCACCGACTATCTTACGACCACAGCTCCGGTCCGAGGCGCGGAACATGGTCCACTCGGACTCAATGTCCCCCGCCTCCCCCAGGAGTTGAAACTCCTTCTGACAGGGTATTCTGCCAGACGTTCCCAGCAGACCCTCACAATACGCTTGGGCCTGCCACGTTGGACCGGCATCTTCCCTCACCATCGGAGCCAACTCACCATCGGGTGGTGATCAGTTGACAGCTCCGCCCCTCTCTTCACCCGAATGTCCAAGACATGCGGCCGCAAGTCCAATGACACGACCGCAAAGTCGATCATCAAACGGCGACCTAGGGTGTCCTGGTGCCAAGTGCACGTGTGGACACCCTTATGCTTGAACATGGTGTTCGTTATGGACAAGCCATGGCGAGCACAGAAGTCCAATAAAAGTCCGGGGGGGTGGGGGGGGCGTTCCTCCCAATCACACCCTTCCAGGTCTCACTGTCATTGCCCACGTGTGCATTGAAGTCCCCCAGCAGAACGATGGAGTCCCCAGCGGGAGCGCTCTCCAGCACCCCGTCTAAGGACTCCAAAAAGGGTGGGTGCTCTGAACTGCTGTTTGGTGCATAGGCACAAACAACAGTCAGGACCCGTCCCCCCACCCAAAGGCGGAGGGAGGCTACCCTCTCGTCCACCAGGGTGAACCACAACGTACAGGCGCCGAGCCGGGGGGCAATAATTATACCCACACCTGCTCGGCGCCTCTCACCATGGGAAACTCCAGAGTGGAAAATAGTCCAACCCCTCTCAAGAGGACTGGTACCAGAGCCCAAGCCGTGTGTGGAGGCGAGCCCGACTATATCTAGTCGGAACTTATCAACCTCACACACCAGCTTCTGTAGCCGTGGATCGGATCGCCAAGGTCCCCGCCTTCGGCCACCGCCCAGCTCACACTGCACCCGACTCCTATGTCCCCTCCCACAGGTGGTGAGCCCATGGGAAGGGGTACCCACGTTACCCTTTCGGGCTGTGCCCGGACGGGCCCATGGGTGCAGACCCGGCCACCAGGCGCTCGCCTTCGAGCCCTATCTCCAGGCCTGGCTCCAGAGGGGGGCCCCAGTGACCCGCGTCCGGGCAAGGGAAACCTCGATCCACTTATATTTTTCATCATAGTAGTCTTTTGGCCGTGCTTTGTCTGGTCCCTCACATTGGACCTGTTTGCCGGAAAGCATTACGACGCCATCGGGGATATGTTCACAAAGCCATGTCTCCATGAAGCACAGGGCAGGGGAACGTCCAAAGTCTTTCCTGATCTTTGTGAGAAGATGAAGCTCTTGAATTTTGTTGGGTAGAGAGAGTAGATTTGCGAGATGAATTGACTGGAGCGACATCAGGAATCCTCGCTGTCGGTGCTTAACTTGCAGTTGGGCGTGGTTCCCTATGTGGCATCATCTTCGCTTCTTCCATGCTCCATGGACCGCAACCGCTCCGCCGGTAAGTAACTCAGAGAAAATAACTGCGTGGATTTGTGTAAGTTGGTGAAAGGAGGTCCCGAGTAGACTCCCTAATGTTTAGCAAGTCTTCCCTTGTGTAAGTCAATCGCGTAATCTCTGCAAAAACGAATGAAAAGGACAAAAACATAGACAGCACGAGAGAGTGACCAAGGTGACCACTCGTGTAGGCGCCATCATGGTTGGACAAAGTCAGACACACTCCAAAAAGAGCAAAGAGAGGAATTGAAAAAGATCAATTGAAACACATTACCAGACACATTAGCAGCACTCCCAATACTCAAAAATTCAACATCACCACTTGTTCATTCTATTAATACGATTATTTCATATACTGTGGACCACCACCTCATTAAACTGTAACCCCGTATTTTACCTTACTATACTAAATATTCACGTCCACCCATACATACAGTATATCTTTTGGGAACTCATTTGCAGGTCAGATTGTTACTCCTCCTGTTACTCAATATAGTTTCTCATGAACATTCATAGTGCGCAGACAAGCCTCACATGTAAGCATTTGGCGGAACTGGGTCATGTTTGTATAATGGAAAATTTTCCATTAAACCTTCTGTTGGACATTAAAGTTGAATGGTATTAATGTAAGAATGGGCTTCAAGATTGTGTCTTCTTATGGGCAGGTCTTGGCTTTGTGGTTCAGATATTCACTAAAAGAGTTGGCTATGCCATTAAGTCTGAATAAAAACTGCATTTTTTGAGTACCATAATTTCCTGACTACAATCCTATTTTTATATATGTGGATGTTGCCGACACTTATGTTTCATAGGAACATAAACACGTTTGTCTCTTAATGGCAGCCAAGAGCTGGCACTGGTGCACATTTATCATTGATAAATGCTGTCTATAACAAACAAAGGAGGAAAGCAGTGTTATTTTTGACAGCATTTTTGTTTTATTTTTGTTTTTGTTTTAGTCAAAGTTCATCCATCGATCCATCATGCTCTATGAACAGTGATCACATTTTTAGAATGGATAACTACATAAACACACGCACCGTAATTTGCATATTAAACACCAATTCACAAAGTAATTTATCAGAGCCATGCAATCTCAATTTGACGACCTAACTTCCTTACCATGATGTTCTGATTGGTTCGCTTGTCAACTCTTCCCGCTTATTCAAACAAAATTAGTTCTGTTTGAATCTTTTGTCTGGCAAATATTTCCATCTAGTTTCTTTAGTTGACATAAATGTTAATACTGGTATATTTCATCCTCGGCTTCGCTACTGGAAATGCATATGTTGTTATTATCTCGTGTTCAACAGATTAAAAAAAGGTATTTGACTATATTTATGATGAAATTTTTTTTAAGCAACAAAATTAACACTGGAGGAATGAGGATGCCAAATGTAATAAAAAAGAAAACAAAAACTATACAATGTTATTTAATCATGCTGTGAAGATCATACTATAAGTAATGTCGTTTTGAGTCAAAAACAACAGGTCAGCAGCCATAATTTTACTTATTCTGTTAGCAAAGCTATGATAGCCTATAGTTTTTAATTTAATACTAATGTACAACTTATTGTTTGCCTTGAAGATACAATACTTTTTGGGGGCTGACCAAAGCTGATTACACCGATTGAGTCACTTTTTGTGTTTGTGTTCTCACTTCAATGCATTGATTGAACATGGGAATTAATGATTGAGATTGATGATCTTTACAGTGCAGTAAATACCACAATCTACCAGGCAGCTACAGTATATTGGCAAACAAACAATATACAGTAACACGTAGAAGAAAAATCTCCTTAGGGGTGGCTAAATTACTGTATTTCTGTGATACAAGATCCATCCACCCATCCATTTTCTGAGCCGCTTCTCCTCACTGGGGTCGGGGGCGTGCTGGAGCCTATCCCAGCTATCATCGGGCAGGAGGCGGGGTACACCCTGGACTGGTTGCCAGCCAATCGCAGGGCACATATAAACAAACAACCATTTGGACTCACATGGGCAATTTAGAGTTGTCAATTAACCTACCATGCATGTTTTTGGGATGTGGGAGGAAACCGGAGTGCCCGGAGAAAACCCATGCAGGCACAGGGAGAACATGCAAACTCCACAAAGTCTGGGCCCGGGATTGAACCCAGGTCCTCAGAACTGTGAGGCAGACACTCTAACCAGTCATCCACCGTGCCGCTGTGATGCAAGATGGATCTTCTTAAATAAAGCCACGGCTTACCTCTTATAGAACCAAAAACAAAGCGTCATTCAGAGCAGCGTGAATGGCTTAGTGATTACCCCTGTCATTCTGTTTTTCAGTCACAGTCCTCTTCAATCATTGCCATTTAAATTAAGAGGGAATAAAACACAACCAATAGGCAATTAATTTGCATGTATATGAGCTTTATTATATTGCTTTCAAATACCATAACCACTTAGGGCCTCTCGGGACAAATTCACAATTAATTCACATACAGTCAACATACAATTGTAATACAGTGTCTCGGGAAATAAAATCATAAACATAGCAATAAACTCAAACATAGACCGTAATTTCTCGTACATAATGCGCCCCCCCCCCCCCCCCCAAATTGTAAAAAAAAAGTAAATAGTGCACATTATACATAGGTATAGGGGAAAAAGACAATGCCAAACCACATTCTGCACATGTTACAACAGCATGGCTTCGTAGTAAAAGAGTGCGGGTACTTGACTGGCCTGCCTGCAGTCCAGACCTTATGGCGCATTATGAAGCATAAAATACGACAACGGAGACCCTGGACTGTTGAATAGCCGAAGCTGTACATCAAGCAAGCATGGGAAAGAATTCCACCTACAAAGCTTCAACAAATAGTGTCCTCAGTTCCCAAATGTTTATTGAATGTTGTTAAAGAAAAGGTGATGTAACACAGTGGTAAACATGACCCTGTCCCAGCTTTTTTGGAACGTGTTGCAGACTTAAAATTCTAAGTTAATGATTATTTGCTAAAAACAATAAAGTTTATCAGTTTGAACATTAAATATCTTTTCTTGTAGTGTATTCAATTAAATATAGGTTGAACATGATTTGCAAATCATTATGTTCTGTTTTTATTTATGTTTAACACAACGTCCCAACTTCATTGGAATTGGTTTTGTATTTCGTGTTCAAATGAAGTGTTTAATGTCAGAATCATTATTTGAAAAACTAACAAAATACAGATAATACTTCATGTTTTGATCATATGTGTAGACGCAAAATCCATCCATCCATTTTCTGTGCCGCTTATCCTCACTAGGATTGCGGGCGTGCTGGAGCCTATCCCAACTGACTGCGGGCGAGAGGCATGGGACACCCTGAACTGGTCACCAGCCAATCGCAGGGCACAAACAAACAAACAACCATTCGCACTCACATTCACACCTAGGGGAAATTTAGAGTTCAATTAACCTCACATGCATGTTTTTGGAATGTGGGAGGAAACCAGAGTACCCAGAGAAAACCCACGCAGGCATGGGGAGAACATGCATAGTGAGGCAGATGTGCTAACCAGTCGGCCACCTTAATTACTGTATTTTCAGCCAATCGCAGGACACATAAACAAACAACCATTCGCACTCACATTCACACCTACGGGCAATTTAGAGTCTTCAATTAAATCTATCAGAAGCAAAATCATGCATTGTAAAAATGCATTATACATAGGTAGAAGGGTTTTCCAGATTTTGAGGTCAACTTTTGGGATGCGTATTACACATGGGTGCGCATTATACACGAGAAAATACGGTACAAACTTTGTAATAGGACAATAACATGCAGCAAATAAGCAGTGGAACAGTACATGCTGTCTGAATCTGACAAGACATTAATAGACCCCTAAACCTGAAACTGGACAATGCAGACTGGACAGGAGATGGCCAAAACATGTGCACTGTCAGAGAGTATACTTTAAATTTTTTTGTTATTCACTGATGTGTACACTTTGGTATTATAGTTGCAAAGTGCAGATAAACAAAAGAAAGCCAACCACCGATTTATCTGTTAGGTTTCACAGCTCGTCACTGCGGAGTCTGTGCAATTTTAAAGTTAGCCAATTTGTAGAAAGCCTAATCAAGAAAAGAGTGCACTTCCATGTAGCAATGAGCATTCTCACTCAAGCTGGAACAAAAATGATTCATTATGACATGAAGAGGTTGCTCTTTTGTCTCATTTTAATCTCTTGTATTCACACAGGCATGCCAACTGTGTTAACTTTTTAAAATGCAGCAGACCATCTGTGTCCTGATGTGCCTTTTGTTACCGTCCTTTCTTTTCTCAAAATTGAGAAGCTTTGCCAACCACACGAGTAGAAACAAACGTTTGACTATTTTTGCAAATGGACGCCTCAGAATTCAATTATATTGTTTTGAGGGTTTTACGAGGGGCTTCTTCTTTCCTCATGCCTTTTCCACTAAATTGTTCTACAATGCACAGTGGCAGTGCAGTACCATAAAAGTGCAAAGAAATGCACAATTTCACACTCTTTTTCTTATTTTCCTATGTAAAAAGTGTATTTGATTGTTGTTACTTTTTTATATACACAGTAAGAACACAGTTCTACTTGTCTATTAAGTGTGCAATGCATTGTGGGTTAATTATTTGTATCGAAGTGCGTGGTCATAAATCGGTCATGGAGGTTAAGGACAGACTCACTGAAGGACTTACAATACTTATCTTAAATATTTACAAGGAAAAGTGAGACGTTTCAACTTCTTCTGTAGTCCGGACTGTGAGCTGGTTTAATGCGATGCATGGCTGACGTCACGTAAGTAAGTGCATCTCCCCCCCTCAATCACCCACAGCTTTGCTACTTAAACAGTTGCGTAATCTTGTCACCTTGTCTCGCTCTTCGCATCAAAATTATGATGGTGGGAGCAATGGTTTGTGTGTGTGTGTATTTGTGTGTGCGTTTGTATACGCCAAATATCAAACCAGCACTCACTTTTAACATTTACGTAAACGTACACACAAGCGCACACACAGACACACACTCACACACACACACACACACACACACACACGGTTGCCTTCATGGACCACAATCGGCATCCATCCATCCATCCATCTATCAGTTAAGACTCTAAAGAGAAGTGTACTGAGAATGTTGTGCTTGTTTACATTTAAGTACTTACTGTACTGTGTTGACATGTCAAGTCTGCACTAAGCTGCTAATTTAATGTGGCTTCAACTACACTAATATTTAAGTTATTGGTTCATGTTGATGACATCATTCTGTAACTTGAGTGGCATACATTACAAAGTAGTGGGTAGGGTTAAGTTAATGCTTTTTTTGTCCTGTGGATAAGCGACATTCCTGACACTTGGCAGCTGCTGAAAGTAACTAAAAAGTTACTTTTTTCTAACTTTTTCTACTTTTGAAATCAGGTAATCAGGAAAGTAACTAAGTTACTTTTAAGCTAAAGTAAATAGTAAAGTAACTAAGTTACTTTTTCAAGGTAACTGTGGCAAAACTGGATGTTATAATTTGTAATTGTAACAAAGACTTGCTGGCCGGGTGCCCTTCCGGATACCAATCACTGTTTCAGAGGTGGGCCTTGCCTTTGGTCATCCAAGACCTACTCACAAGGCAGTACGTTTTTTTTGTTCGCATCCCTATACCTCAGGAACCGGCTAGGTTTTATGACACTGACCACCCGCCAGTCGGTAATATCTTGTCTTTTATAGTTATAAATGGGGGTGTAACAATTTGTTTTAGTAACGATTTGATTCGTATCATGCTTCACCTTGTTTCTCCACAATTCGTATTCACCATTCAGGGACGATATTGGTTCATTTAGAACGATACGATCCGAAACGATTCAGTGGCTAGAAATTAATTGAGTAACTTTTTAGCCAGCAGTTCATCCATTGTGACCTGCATACCTGCATACTGGAAAGTGCAGGTGAAATATCGTAGATTCTTGTTGTTTCTTGTATTGGAATCGGGTAAAACTAATTATGGTCATTAAATATAAAGATTTTCCTGATGTACTTTCCTGAATGTGTCTTATTGTGGACAATACTGTATGTGTTTTCTAACGGAGTATGAGTCTGCCTTATAAAAGTTGATTGATTGATTGCATTGCTTTGTAATAAAACAAAAGGGGAACAGGAATTTATTGTTATTTATGATTTTATTGTTTGGCCATTTTTTCCCTACAATAAAGATGTTTAATCTGTGTTAGAATTATGAGGGGGTCCTTGGAAAAATGTGTCCACTGTAATGTGTCCCTAGCTGGACCCAAAGTTTTCAGAATTTCTGTCCTAAACATTTAAATAACAATGGCTTTATAAATAAAAGTTATAAATAAAATAGACTTGAGATTAGTTGTTTATATCGAATCACTTCGCAAATCGAAATGTTAATGAAACCGGAACTGTTTCCCATTAACTACAAGCTGTTCCAAGCCGTGAGATCTCACTGCTCAAACCCCGCCACTTTCCAGCGCTTCTGAACAGTACAATTACTTACAATTTTCACTTTCTGGGAGCCATACTGAGGGCTAATTTGCAGTAAAAAACAAAGAGATCTCTATTGAAGGGAGCAACTGATGTTCACGCTGTCTGGGAGAAAGCACAACTGGGCCTTCTGCTTGGATGCTGTGACTGGAAATACATTTATTTATTATTATTACAAATTGCTTCTGATAGTGTTTAGTAGACTTTACGCCGATCTGATCGGTGTGATCGTTATCGGCTGATAATGAGCATTTTATGCTGCTCGGCTGATCGGCTTTCATGTCAAAATTCGCCGATCCGATCAATGACGTCATCGATCGGCTCCGCGCAAGACATTTAACTCTGCGTCGCCGTCACGTATGAATCCAAAAGCTAGTTTATTTTTAGCCTTGTCACGTGTCTTCTGGCGCAGTACTGTAACTATCTGACAGCCAATAACGTTTTTTGAATCTTGTCGGTGAAAAAACATTTCATCAGTGTGGGACTATTTTGCGGTGTCTCAGACAAACAACACGTAAGTTATTTGCAGTCTCTGCACAACTGAAGTACGTCGTGGGGAACATCATCTAAATGCTTTAACACAATAAATTTGATTGGCCACCTGAAGAATGTACACAAAGAGGAGCATGCCGCGTTCAAGCAACGCAGCATGGGGGGGAAAAAAAAGGAAAAGCCAAACGGACGCAAACTCTGGACAACACCTGTCCATATTGCCGGGACAGTGGGAAAGTTACAATAAGCATGTCATTAACAGTATTTATTCAAGTAATTTAATTGCAATAAAGTAATTTAATTACAGTAAGTTAGCACCCATTATTTCTGTCATGTAATGTTGATTTGACCTAAACGTATGTCAGTGGCCAATCCTTGAATGCCCCCTAGAGGTCATTGATGTTTTAACTTTTGTCTAAAATGCTAGGGAATAATTTTGAGCTGGGATGGGCTCCAACACGCCCGCGACCCTCATGAGGATAAGCCGTACAGAAAATGGATGGATACAGTACTCAGTATACAGTACATAAGTATATACAATAAATGAACAAGTCATGTAAATGGGCACATTGCTCCATCTTATGATCGGATTGGTGATCGGTTATCGTTTTTTCTAAACTTGGTCATCAGTGATTGGTGATCGGCCCCAAAAATCCTGATCGTCTAAAGCCTAGTGTTTAGGCCAGCAGTGAAGGTCTTTCTGGACCTGACTTCCCATCACTGAATATTAGTTAGTAGTAGCAGTAGTTAGGGCTGCATGATATTGGAAAAAAAGGACATTGTCATTTTTTTTCAACCTGTGATATACATTGCGATGTGATCCTCAACGTGCAAACAAAAACACGCAACACAGTATGACAGGAACGATGGTGAAAGAACATTGATAACTTTGCATCGCTCACAGCTTTGGCTAACTATATTAACAAAAAAATAATAATAGTCTGAAAAAACTCAGGACATACATTAGTGTATGTATGAAAGTGAATAGAATTTAAAAAACTGCACACATGATAAAAGAGCCAGAGTTCACTCAGGTTTTTCTGTCTTTTTTTCAATCACAATGTAAGAGATAAAGTTTTTAAATAAATACCGATTTATGCTCCACCATCTTGCCTCCAAACAGCAGCACAACCTTGTCATAAAGACAAAAGAAAGCGCATGTTCCTGGTGCTTGCGTTTCAAAATGAAGCATAACAAAGAAAAAGGTCAAAATGGGTCAGATATACATTAACTCCTTTAATTTTTGACTTGCTGTCCAGGACCCACCCGCAAAACATTTTCACGAGCAATTAAATGAGAAACACTGGCATTGGATAGTGCTGGAAGTAAAGAGGATGCTTTATAGTGCGAAGCATTGTTTTCTTTAATCGTCAAGGATATTACTAAAAAATATATCACAAATTTGGGATTTAACTGTAGGTAACAAAGAGACAAAAAGGACAAAGGAAATTGCATTAATATATATATATATATTTGTTGTTGTTTGTTGTAATTGTTTTCTACAGAGTGCAAATGGTTGTTTGTTTATATGTGCCCTGCGATTGGCTGGCAACTAGTTCAGGGTGTGCCCAGCCTCTCATCTGAAGTCAGCTGGGATAGGCTCCAGCACGGCCACGACCCTAGTGAGGAGAAGCGGTACCGAAAATGGATGGATGGAAGGATGGATAGTATTGCAATGTTTTGCTAAATTAATTTGGTAAAAAATAAAAATCTGAGTTCTCAGTTTCTCATTTCCCTCTAAAATGTCAGGATGACCATAGTTCAAATAAATGACCTTTACAAATTATCACAGAGCAATTTACAGCTGAGATATACTGTAATATTTTGATAAGCCTGATAACATCAGAAAAGCAAAATACCATCAAATATGACACTTTCCGGTGGCACGGTGACAGACTGGTTAGAGCGTCTGCCTCACAGTTCTGAGGGCCATGGTTCAATCCCCGGCCCCGCCTGTGTGGAGTTTGCACGTTCTCCCCGTGCCTGCGTAGGTTTTCTCCAGGCACTCCGGTTTTCTCCCACATCCCCAAAACATGCATGGTAGGTTAATTGAAGACTCTAAATTTCCCGTAGGTCTGAATGTGAGTGCAAATGGTTGTTTGTTTGTATGTGCCCTGCGATTGGCTGTCAACCAATTCAGGGTGTACCCCGCCTCATGCCCGATGATAGCTGGGATAGGTTCCAGCACTCCCGCGACCCCTGCGAGGAGAAGCGGCTCAGAAAATGGATGGATGGTTGTGTCAGAGAAAAGCTGTTCATCAATCATGTATCATGTGGCACACCCATCGATGACCCATTGCTATCAAACAAGCATACAAGCTTACAGACATACTCATAAATGCTATCAATCCATCAGTTTCAAAATTATTTCACAGTTGATCAATCTAATAACACAAAGACAGAAAAAGAAAAGTCCAACGATAACCTCCATGAAGGCTTGTCATCATTGGCCTATCTTACTGCGTTAATTGGTTCACCAAATTTGAAAAGATCACAGCAGTTTCACCTTCTGACTAAGGTGTATGCACAAATCAGCCAGTGTGTTTGCGAACAAAATACATACAATATATCATGCATTGACACCCTTCTTCCAATGAGGTGTCAATTTAAAACTCTTTTGTTAGTTAGTGTTTCATAAAAACCTGTGTGTTAATAATTTTACAGTTTAAAAATGAATATGAAAACATACAGGGGTCAGGCGCGGTGTGAACTGGGCGGTAGCCGAAGGCAGTGACCTTGGTGGTCCGATCCCCGGCTACAGAAGCTGGCTCTCGGTATGTGGAACGTCACGTCTCTGGCAGGGAAGGAGCCCAAGCTGGTGTGTGAGATCGGGAAGTTCTGACTAGACATAGTCGGGCTCGCCTCCACACATAGCTTGGGCTCTGGTAACAGTCCTCTCTAGAGGGGTCGGACTCTCTTCCACTCTGGAGTTGCCCACAGTAAGAGGCGCTGAGCAGGTGTGGGTATACTTATTGACCCCGGGTCGGCGCCTGTACATTGGGTTTCACCGCGGTGGATGAGAGGGTAGGCTCCCTCCGCCTTTAGGTGGGAGGACAGGTCCTGACTGTTGTTTGTGCCTATGCACCAAACAGCAGTTCAGAGTACCCACCCTTTTTGGAGTCCTTGGAGGGGGTGCTGGAGAGCGCTCCCGCTGGGGACTCCATCGTTCTTCTGGGGGACGTTAATGCTCACGTGGGCAATGACAGTGAGACTTGGAAGTGCGCGATTGGGAGGAACACCGCCCCCCCCCCCCCCCCCCCCCCCCCTCAATCAGAACCGGAGCGGTGTTCTGTTATTGGACTCATCACGGATTGTCCATAACGAACACCATGTTCAAGCATAAGGGTGTCCACACGTGCACTTGGCACCAGGACACCCTAGGCCGTAGTTAGATGATCGACTTTGTGGTTGTATTATCGGACTTGCGGCCGCATGTCTTGGACACTCGGGTGAAGAGAGGGGCGCAGCTGTTGACTGATCACCACCTAGTGGTGTGTTGGCTCCGATGGGGGGAAAGATGCCTGGTCGACCTGGCAGGCCCAAATGTATTGTGAGGGTCTGCTTGGAACGTCTGGCAGAATCCCCTGCCAGAAGGAGTTTCAACTCCCACCCCAGACAGAATTTTTCTCACGTTCCGGGGGAGGCGGGAGACATTGAGTCCGAGTGGACCATGTTCCGTGCCGCCATTGCTGAGGCGGCTGACCATAGCTGTGGCCGTAAGGTAGTCGGCGCCTGTCGTACTGGCAACCCCCGAATGCTGCTGACCTCGACTTCGGACCATGTGACTCAGTGGGGAGAATACTTCGAAGACCTCCTCATCTCCACCGACATGCCTTCCCATGAGGAAGCATAGTCTGGGTTCTCTGAGGCAGGCTCTCCTATCTCTGGGGTTGATGTCACCGAGGTGGTTAAAAAGCTCCTCTGTGGCAAGGTCGATGAGATTCGCCCGGAGTTCCTAAAGGGTCTGGATGTTGGTGGCCTCAGTATTGCATCTCGCTGGACGCCTCCCTGGTGTGGTGTTCTGGGCATGTCCCACCGAGAGGAGACCCCGGGACGAAGCAGTACATGCTGGAGAAACTTTGTCTCCTGGTTGGCCTGGGAACGCCTCGGTGTCTCCCCGGAAGAGCTGGATGAAGTTGCTGGGGAGAGTGAGGTCTTGGCTTCCCTGCTAAAGCTACTACCCCCGTGACCCGACCTCAGATAAGCGGAACAAAATGGATGTATGAATGGATGGATATATGTCGTATATATTGTTAGGTTCAGAAGTATTTGGACCGTTTCTATGATCTAATCTTCTATGCTTTTTCTTTACGCCACCACACAAACAATCAATCAAACAACCTGAGCTTTAACTTAAGACAGTTCAACAAAGAATATGGCATGTGCCACATATGAATTTTACCTAAATTTTCAGTTTTCAGTTTGTGCAAAGTGGCATAATTGTGAACGTAGCCTTATTATTATTATTTTTTTTTTATTATTTCAGTTAGAATTGTTTGGAGTCAATGAATGCCTGAACTGCTGCTGTGAATTCCAGGAGAAATGGAAAATTGCAGCAAATTATCGCTCATCCTTGTGATACTGTCAATCTCAGGCACAGTTAATTATAAATGTTTTTCAATCAGGCTTCTGTGAATGTTTAACCTTCAGCACATGCAGTACAATTTTCAGCTCTGTGATTGACTATTTTTTATCCACAATTGGTACACGCCAAGTAATTATGTATTCAGAATTTTATGAATGTCTCCTAATTAGGTCAATCATGAAAGCATGAATAGAAGCTTTGACTCCATACAGTTAATTTTTCCGAGTCAAAAATCATTTGCCACCAAATTTGTTACAGTTCAACCCAGTCTCTAAATCTGCACTTTTTAGGAGCATGGATTTGTTCATGTGGTTCTGGCAGGGGCATTATTCACCTTTTACTCACAGTGCCAAAACCTTTTCTGAAGCTTTTCAGACACACGTCTTCCTTTCGGTGGTACAGTTACAGGTACACTGGTACAATCAGTGCAGACTGCAGTGGAATGCATGAGGATGAAACATCAAACTAACAAGCATCCTCTTGGGAAACCTTTGAATAGAACTAACGGTTTCACACCTACCTTTGTAATGAAGCAATTACGTTAGAGATGCTGACTTATGCTCTTTCCTTGTCTGACCCAGCTAAATCTGCCAGGCCTGATGTCTATCCCCCGGAGCCCCACTTCTAGTGAGGATGAGATGGCCCAGAGTTTTTCTGATTACTCAGAAGACTGCGCTTCTGAAAGCTCCCATGAAGAAACCATTTATGAAACTATAAGGGCCACTGCTGAGCCATCGCCACTCCACATGGACGACATCCACATAAACTCTCTGGTCATTCGTGTTATCATCCCTGACCTGCAGCAGACGGTAAGTGACTTTGATAGATGGCACAAAGGGGGAAGTGAGTCTTACAAGGTACAAGGTACTTTTATTGTCAATTCTACAATATGGGCAGCACATAGAGAGGTTTGAAGTTATGCTACTCAAGGGGTATTACATAATACAGTAAACATTGTGTTCTTAATGAAAGGGGGATAGGGACTGGGTGAAAATAGTGAAAATTCACTTATAATCGATTATATAATTGGATCGCAAAATAAATAAATAAAATGCTATACCTAAAACAAATTCTTGAATAAACTGCCAATAAGCAGTTTTGGGATTGGTTACCCCCCCAAAAAAGGTAAAACAAGCAAAAATGGAAAAAATAAAAAAAATTTAAAAATTGAAACCAAATCTGCAAATAGGTGAATCCGTGGGTGCTGACCCGTGAGTATGTAAGGGTCCACTGTACTGAACTCATCCAAACGGCGCAGGTGGAGACAGCCTTAGGCAAAGAGACGTGGAATGTGGGATTAATTTTCAGGGACTGTGGAAGCTTCAAGTCACTGATGGTGTAGTGGTGCACTCGCCTGACTTTGGTGCGGGCAGCGTGGGATCAGTTCCCACTCAGTGACGGTGTGAATGTGAGTGTGAATGGTTGTCCGTGTCTATATGTGCCCTGTGACTGACTGGCGACCAGTTCAGGGTGTAGTCCGCCTTTCGCCCGAAGTCAGCTGGGATAGGCTCCAGCGCCCCGCGACCCTAACCAGGATAAGTGGTGTTGAAAATGGATGGAAGCTTCAATTGGACGGAAGTGGGATTGATAATCTTGGTAATGGGGAACGGACCAATGAAGCGCGGAGTGAGTTTCCGGGACTCTGTCTGAAGTGGAAGGTCGTGGGAAGGGAGCCAGACGGACTGAACCACCTTGTATTCGAGCGTTGGGGAGCGATGACGGTCCACGAGCAGTTTGTTTGCGAGCCGCTGACCCGGTCACTGAAGGACGTCAGATCGTGCAGAATCGGGTACGAACAGGCGGTTTGGAGGCCCGGTCTTGGAATGGGGGTGAGTCTTCTGGGCCTCCTTAACCACCTGTTCGATCTGCCATGTGGCTGCTCCAACGAAGCACAAGGAAGGAAGGATGGGTTCCGGTTTGTCAGGGCTGAAGGGGGGTGAGTAAATTTGAGATAGGGCATCTGGTTTTCTGTTTTTGGAGCCAGGACGGAAGGAGAGACCAAAATTAAACCTTCTCAAGAAGAGAGCCCAGTGAGCTCGTCGAAGGTTAAGGGGTTTGGCGGAGCGGAGGTAAGAGATTCTTGTGGTCTGTCCAAAGGATAAATGGTAGTTCAGTCCCCTCCAGCCAGTGTCGCCACTCTTCCAAGGCCCATACAATGGCCAGCAGCTCTCTGTTGCCGATGTCGTAGTTCCTCTTGGCAGGGACAAATGACGGGAAAAAAAGGCACAGGGGTGAAGTTTCTGGGTCGTGGGAGAGAGGACAGCCCCTGCCCTCAACCTCGACCACGAACTGGAGGGAGGGATCAGGGTGGCCAAGAATGGGCGCACTGCTGAACATGGTTTTGAGTTGACTAAATGCTTGGGATGCTGCTGGGGTCCACTGAAAGGGGGAGCTGGTGGATGTGAGGGCGAGTGAGGGGAATTGCGACTTTGCTGTAATTACGGATGAATCGACGGCGAAATGGCGAGGTCTTTGCTAAATACCGGAGCGAGATCATGGTTTTCTCCAGGGACTTGGGAGAGGTCAACGGGCGTGGTAGAGGGTGGCGATTTATCAGAGGGCGGTATAGCTTAAAACTTTGCCAAACAAATATGAGCGTTCATCCAAAGAAACCATGTGGTGGAAGCTGAGACAGGACGAGTGTTGTGCAGCTATTCGGGAAGAGGTGAGACAGGCTCTCGGTGGACAGGAGGAGCTTCCAGAAGACTCGAACACTGCAGCCAAGGTGATCAGAGAGGGAGGCAAGAGAGTACTTGGTGTATCTTCTGGCAGGAAAGGAGAGAAGGAGACTTGGTGGTGGAACCTCACAGTTCAGAAAATCATACAAGGAAAAAGGTTAGCTAAGAAGAAGTGGGACACTGAGAGGACCGAGGAGAGGCGAAAGGAATACATGGAGATGTGACTTAGGGCAAAGATAGAGATGGCAAAGGCCTGGCATACATGTCATCATATGCCTCTTATATGATGACATGTATGCCAGGTTGGACACTAAAGAAGGAGAAAAAGATCTATACAGGTTGGCCAGACAGAGGGATAGAGATGGGAAGAATGTGCAGCAGGTTAGGGTGATTTAGGATAGAGATGGAAATATGTTGATTGGTGCCAGTAGTGTGCTAGATAGATGGAAAGAATACTTCGAGGAGTTGATGAATGAGGAAAATAAGAGAGTAGAAGAGGCAAGTGTGGTGGACCAGGAAGTGGCAATGATTAGTAAGGGGGAAGTTAGAAAGGCATTAAAGAGGATGAAAAATGGAAAGGCAGTTGGTCCTGATGACATTCCTGTGGAGGTATGGAAGCATCTAGGAGAGGTGGCTGTGGAGTTTTCCACCAGCTTGTTCAATAGAATTCTAGCGCGTGAGAAGATGCCTGAGGAATGGAGGAAAAGTGTGCTGGTGCCCATTTTTAAGAACAAGGTGTGCTGTGCAGAGCTGTGGGAACTATAGAGGAATAAAGTTGATGAGCCACACAATGAAGTTATGGGAAAGAGTAGTCGAGGGTAGACTCAGGACAAAAGTGAGTATTTGCGAGCAACAGTAGCCGAAGTAAAACTGAATATATGTGCATGAATGAGAGAGGCGACATAGGGCAACGGTTGGAGGAAGGTGTCCGGTGTGTTATGTGACAGAAGAGTCTCTGCTCGGATGAAGGGCAAAAATTTATAAAACAGTGGTGAGGCCAGCCATGATGTATGGATTAGAGACAGTGGCACTGAAGAGACAACAGGAAGCAGAGCTGGAGGTGGCAGAAATGAAGATGTTGAGGTTCGCTCTTGGAGTGACCAGGTTGGATAAAATTAGAAATGAGCTCATCATAGGGACAGCCAAGGTTCGATGTTTTGGAGACAAAGTTAGAGAGAGCAGACTTCGATGGTTTGGACAGGTCCAGAGGAGAAATAGTGAGTATTTTGGTAGAAGGATGAGGATGGAGCTACCAGGCAAGAGAGCTAGAGGAAGACCAAAGAGAAGGTTGATGGGTGAGGGTAGACATGAGGGCAGTTAGTGTTCGAGAGGAGGATGCAGGAAATAGGCTTAGATGGAAAAGGATGACGCGCTGTGGCGACCTCTCAAGGGACAAGCCGAAAGGAAAAGAAGAAGAGTATAGAGCAGGCAGTGTGAGTGGCACTGAGGACTCCATCAGGGGATGGCTAAGTGTGTCCAGTCGATGGTGGGGTTGTGTTTTTTGAACCAGGGAATTTCGAGGACTAATGGGCTATCAGGGGAAGGGATAACAAAAAGTGAGATGTTCTCACGATGATTACCCGAAATGAGCGATGTAAATGGCACTGTTTGGTGGGTAACGGGGGAGATGATTTGGCCATCCAGGGCTGTGACCTTCTTCAGGGACTTAAGTGGTTGGAGAGGGATTTGGAGCTGGTGAATTATTGCTCCATGAATGAAGTTGTCATCGGCACCGGAATTTATAAGGGCAGTAATGGGTGTGTTCTGAGCAGAAACTATAATGCAAGCGGGAACGGTCATGTGAGAGGGAGAGCTTGAGGGAATGGAGGTTTGGCTCACCATGACGCGGTGAGCCTTGTCTTTTGATCGGAGGGGGCATGAGGAAATAAAGTGACTGGATTGACCGCAGCAGATACATAGCCGCTATATGACTCGACGCTGACGCTCCTGTGGGTCTAGACGTTTTTTACCAATTTGCATGGGCTCTTCGGTGGCTACAGGAAGTGACGGAAGTGCGGAAGACGGTGCGGGAGGTGGGTGTGACGCAGACGGCGCTGCGCTCAGAGCGGGAGGGCGTTTGCGTGAGCGAACCCTCCTCTCTCGCAGTCTGTTATCCAGATGGCTGGAAAGGCTGGTGAGATCCTCGAGAGAGAAGGGCTCGTCCTGGACCGCTAGCTTGTCCTTGAGCTGCGTGAGCGTGAGGAGACGACGGGTAGCTTCTTTGGCCTGAACGGGGTGATCGAACACTTTATGGAGTTCGTTGGAAAATGAATCGAATGAGTGGAGTACCGGGGAGGAGTTTTGCCATAAGAAAGTGGACCATTTTGCTGCTTTGCCGCGGAGGAGGCTAGTGACATAAACTGCATTGGATTGTTCGGTGGCTAACTGTATGGTTGAAGGTTGAAAACGATGAGGAATTGACTAAAAAATGGCTACATGCACCTAGGACCCCGGAGTAGGGCTCGGCGGCAGGACATGAGGTTCTTGTACGGGAGGTGGGGTGGCGCTGAGGCTGCGGGCTCGGAAGGCGTACTTACAGGTGAAAGTTTGGATAGCATCATCGAGGAAAGGAGGGATACTTGTTGTGTGAGGGAGTGTAGAGATTCCATGAGTTCTTGGAGAGTCTTTTCTTGTCTTCCCATGTGGACTCCTTGGAGAGTGAGTGCGTTCATCAGTGCCTCCGGAGTTGCTGGGTCCATAATGGCCAAAGTATTCTGTCACATGTGGGGAGTAGCTGGACACAAGAGCAGGCGGAGGCAGATGTAAAATGATGAACAGTTTATTGAGGAAAGGTTATGGAAGTGGTCCTGGATGTGTTGGCAGGTGGCGGCGTGGACAGGTGGCAGGCAGTGGACAGAACAGGTGGCTGGCTTGGTGGCAGGAATGGCATGGGTCAGGAGCACTGGGAACGAGGAGACACAAGAGTTAACAAGGGAAGCGATGAACAGTATAGCTTACTTGACATAAGGTGGGCCGTGGTACTGCTAGGAGAGGCTGCAATACTTAGGCGAGGATTTCCGGGAACAGGCAGGCTTATATACACTGGTGGTGATGAGGCTGATTGAAGACAGGTGCTGAAAACAGGGAGGGGGGAGAGAGAGGACACAAAACGCCCTCCCGGCTCCAATAATGGAACTGCACGACAGGATATGACAGTAGCCCAGTAAATCACAGGGCAGTTGTGAATGGAGAAACCAGTGAGAATTGCCTCCATGATAGCAGGTGTGAACCACTGGACAGACAATGAAAAAAAAATATGGCCATGTGAGAAACTTGTACTTACTGAGTCAATATGGCTGCCACATTTAGGATGGCCTTATTAAAATATGGACTTCATAGCTGTCAGTATTAAATACATTGTCAATGGTCGGGTTTGTGGGGTTTGAGGCAAAGCAAGATGTGGAGGATTCAAGTCTGGGGAAGCAGGGAGGCAAGGCAGGAGAGAGGAGTCAAAAAATGCATTTAAATTTAAAAAAACAAATGCGAACAAGGATCATAGCAAACGCTAAATGAACAAAGTCCCAAAATCTTAATTCAAAGTAACAAAGAAACATGGAAATCAAAATGCTGACCACTAAGAAACTTGACGGGATAAGGAAACATGGGCTATGACAACTGATGACATTTGATAATTGAACCAACAAGGACTGAAAGAAACCAGGGAACTAAATACAAGCAAACTGACGAGACCATGAGAAACACATGGAAAAGAAACGAGTGGCTGGAGGGAGCTGGTAGGTTGACATAAGGTAGCGGGCTGACGAGAACAGGTGGAGACAATAAACAAACTAGCACACAAGACATGAACAACATGGGACACAGGAAAACATGAAACAAGACGAAATCAAATCTAAACAAAACACAGACCGTGACACACATACTCGATCAGAGTGAAAACCTTAAACCAGATGGAATTTACTATCAATTCCCAGAATGTATTTTGTTTGCTTCAACCTCTGAATTGTCTTCCAACAGCTTCTTCCCTCTTGCGATCAACTTCTTAAAGACCTAACCTACAATTCCATTACAACATGCTGGCTATTTTTTTACTTGAGTTCGTTGTCACATTTCTGTGGGGCCAATTATACATTACTCGTGCACTCATTGTAGTTGTCTCGCCACGCTGCACTATTTGCATATCTGTTGTTCACCAATACTGGCCACTCATGCCAGAGTAGCATCTGCTCCATTTGCACACTGATTGAGGAGTATCTGCAACATTTGCACAACCAACATTGTCCCAGATTTTTGCGCTACTCGTCACTTGAAACTGCATACACTCCTTGAAGTCTCGGCACCCTCTGCACAATGGTCATTGCACCGGACTATTGCTATATTAGTCATTCGTACTGCTCTAAGTGCTAGAGGACTCTGCATCTTTTTGCACAATTGTCAAAAAAAAAAATGTACCGGCATTACCAGATAACCAGCAACCCTTTACTGCTCAGTGACTGTTTTTTTTTTATTTTTTATTTTTTGTCAATGTCTTTATGTCTCAAAAGTGTTCTCTGTCAATTGACTGTCTGTTGCCGTAATTCCTTGTGCGTTTTTTGGACATACTTGGCAAATAAAGATGATTTTGATTCTGATTCAAGCCTGAAAGTCAAATAACAGTTACAGAGTGTGAATCCATCCAACCATCCATTTTCCGTACCATAATCACTAGGGTCTCAGGCGTGCTGGAGCCTATCCCAGCTGACTTGGGCGAAAGGTCACATATGGAGACAGACGACCATTCACACACCTGTAGTCACCGAGTGAAACTATAACCCATGCTGCGCATATTGAAATCAGCCGAATATCATCACCATCAGTGACATTGAATGTGTGGATATTTTGCATATATTACATATTTTATTAATGTGTGCTGTGGGAATCGTGCATGTTTTATTTGCATTGCGTCCTCACAAAGCCATTATTTTCACGTGGCTTTTAATTAATCCCAGATATTTTGCATTTACATTACGTGAGTGTAATATGGTGTGAGTGCATGAGTGCATGACTATAATGTTGCTCCCCTGGGCAGCTTATGGTGTGATGATTAGTCTTCCCAGTACGGTATAGACAAACAGGGGAGTTAATGGCCCAAGTGAATTTCTAAAATACATATTGAATTAAAATGCAGGTCCCACTTTTAAAAAATATAGTCAGTGGCACATACATTCTGAATATGTTCTTAATTACCAGTATGAAACAAAGTCTCGTCAAATGACATATGCCATCAATTTAGGTGATGTGTAAGTGAAATATAGTAAGTTACATTTTTACAGTGTTGAACCAATGTAAACCATTTGTTTGGCTTGTGATGGTAATGACGCTTGCGACTCTAGTTACAAAACAGAGGCCCTGATTTATTAAGATTCCTATTGCTGGGCACTACATTGTATGTTCGAGCTAGCAGATTATGTGTGCTGTTGGTGGCTGTTTTTGATGTGATTTACTAAGATGGAATTGAAAGTGTTAGTGGAAAAGACAAACACAATGGCATTACAGAAAATCATTAGCTCTGAAAATATTATTAAATATTGGATGTACAGTATGTGTCCATTGTTTGTAACATCGTGTTTTAAAACTTGGAACAGCGCACCCGCAAAACTGCTCTGGGACAGTTGAGTACCAATTTTCACAGTGCGCTGAAATGACCCAGATGCACGGAAATGCAGCGTTGAAAGCAATTTTGTCATCGGTGACATAATAGCATGACTCCTTCTTGTGACTGGCTCCAAGTCAGTCCTTAGATCATTCAGAAGCTCCAAAATTGTAATGCTGATTAGATGAGATGTCAAAAATAATAATTTTTCAGGCATTTAAATTTTTTTTTTTTTACGAGCGGAAAAGCTCTTCCTCATATTTTGGCTGTGCTATACTGGCACCACTTTGCATGCCGGTCTGCACCTCCTTTCAGATGCGGTATTTAATACGCAAAATCAGCCATCGCAATACCTCTCACGCTTGATAAATCACATTGTACATGCTAAATTAATCTATTTGTGCATACTCCCACCAGAGTACAGAACATGAACTGCATGGAAATTTTAGTTGTTAGAGCGTCTGCCTCACAGTTCTGAGGACCTGGGTTCAATTCCTGGCCCCGCCTGTGTGGAGTTTGCATGTTCTCCCCGTGCCTGCGTGGATTTTCTCCACTCCGGCACTCCGGTTTCCTCCCACATCCCAAAAACATGCCTCAATTGGAGACTCTAAATTGCCCATAGGTGTGAATGTGAGTGTGAAATTTTGTTTGTTTGTATGTGCCCTGCGATTGGCTGGCAACCAGTTCAGGGTGTACCCCGCTTCCTGCCCGATGATAGCTGGGATAGGCTCCAGCATGCCCGCGACCCTAGTGAGGAGAAGTGGCTCAGGATGGATGGATGGATGGATGGATGGATGCCAGACTCAATCCTGGCTGCACCCGGTTTATAGTTCACCTTCGATATCTGTTTGTGCTAGCAGTCAAGTTTGCGCCAATTTCTGCATGTGCAAACCTTTAGTAATTTAGGTCCAGAATGTTTTTTTGGGCATGCAAAAACCCGTATTGACAACTTAAACTATGTAATGAGAAGCAGATTTCCTATTTCGTTTATTTGCTAAACTGTCATGAACATGGTTAGGGCGACGGCGAGGAATGCAAGGCAAGAACATGGTGGACCCAATTGCAGGGAATCTCAAAATAATAATAACAGAGTCCACCCCTCAGGTCAGTCTGGTGGCCATCCAGGCCACCCGAGGTGAGGTGCTTGGCTGAGCGGTTCAGGAGGTCGTCCAGGACGCCAAGCACCAGGGTCTTTACAGGGCCATTCAGGCGGACGGCCACGGTGCCGAACCCAATGGTAATGCAGGGGCCAGGCAATAGGGTTAGGTGGCGGCCGCTGGACGAGCGCCGCGGGCGCGTGGTCGGGTGGCGGCCGCTGGACGAGCGCCGCGGGCGCGTGGTCGGGTGGCGGCCGCTGGACGAGCGCCGCGGGCGCGTGGTCGGGTGGCGGTTGCTGGACGAGCGCCGCGGGCGCGTGGTCGGGTGGCGGCCGCTGGACGAGCGCCGCCGGAGCAAGGACGGGCGGCGGCCGCTGGACGAGCGGCGCCGGAGCAAGGACGGGCGGCGGCCGCTGGACGAGCGCCGCCGGAGCAAGGACGGGCGGCGGCCGCTGGACGAGCGCCGCCGGAGCAGGGTCGGGTGGCGGCCGCTGGACGAGCGCCGCCGGAGCAGGTCGGGTGGCGGCCGCTGGACGAGCGCCGCCGGAGCAAGGACGGGTGGCGGCCGCTGGACGAGCGCCGCCGGAGCAGGTCGGGTGGCGGCCGCTGGACGAGCGCCGCCGGAGCAAGGACGGGTGGCGGCCGCTGGACGAGCGCCGCCGGAGCAAGGACGGGTGGCGGCCGCTGGACGAGCGCCGCCGGAGCAAGGACGGGTGGCGGCCGCTGGACGAGCGCCGCCGGAGCAAGGACGGGTGGCGGCCGCTGGACGAGCGCCGCCGGAGCAAGGACGGGTGGCGGCCGCTGGACGAGCGCCGCCGGAGCAAGGACGGGTGGCGGCCGCTGGACGAGCGCCGCCGGAGCAAGGACGGGTGGCGGCCGCTGGACGAGCGCCGCCGGAGCAAGGACGGGTGGCGGCCGCTGGACGAGCGCCGCCGGAACATGGTCGGATGGCGGCCGCTGGACGAGCGCCGCCGGAGCAAGGACGGGTGGCGGCCGCTGGACGAGTGCCGCCGGAACATGGTCAGGTGGCGGCCGCTGTACGAGCGCCGCCGGAGCAAGGACGGGTGGCGGCCGCTGGACGAGCGCCGCCGGAACATGGACGGGTGGCGGCCGCTGTACGAGCGCCGCCGGAGCAAGGACGGGTGGCGGCCGCTGGACGAGCGCCGCCGGAACATGGACGGGTGGCGGCTTCTGGACGAGCGCCGCCGGAACATGGTCGGGTGGCGGCCGCTGGACGAGCGGCGCCGGAGCAAGGACGGGTGGCGGCCGCTGGACGAGCGCCGCCGGAGCAAGGATGGGTGGCGGCCGCTGGACGAGCGCCGCCGGTGCGGGAGCCTGGCGCAGCTGCCGAGGAGCCGGAACGGGAGCTGCAGTCGCTTCCTCAGCCTGCCGCCATTGAGGTGTGGGAGTAGAGGGTACGGGAGTGGAAGAGTGCACAAGGTCTCGGGAAGGTGAACTAGGAAAAATGGCTGGTACTGAACATGGCTTGGGGGCAGGTTTGACTAGACGTGACTTAATTGGAGCCGTGGAACAACGTGTGGGAACAGGTGAAAAATCAAGTGATTTGTGAACAGGGGGGAAAAAACGAGGGGGCAAAATTTGACCTTTACTTGGGCGCCTCCGTTGGCCACCACGCGGCGGTCCCGGGTAGATGGCCAAACGGGTGCCCAAGAAAAGGTCAGAGGGAAAGGATTTGGACTCACTGGGGTTGGAAACGTGGAAACGTGACAAAAACTGACGAGGACGGGATAAACTAGGGAAGGAACCAGAAAAATCTAAATCTGTGTCAGAGTCAGAATCCGACAGGAGGTTAACTAAATCAGGGCCATCTTCACAATCAGAAAAATCTGAATCTAAAGAAACATGTGGATGTACAATAGTAGGGCATGGTGAATAACTAGGACAAGTGGGGGGACCCGAGGAAAAGGACAGAAAAGACTGAATGATAGGGCTTACTGGAGGAGGGTAAGTATGGATGGCAGGCTGAGGACGGTGGGAGGCAGTTTGGTGGCGTCCAGGGTGACGCCATGTTCTTCCCGCTGGGTCCTGTTCTGGTCGGTTCATTCTGTCATGAACATGGTTAGGGCGACGGCGAGGAATGCAAGGCAAGAACATGGTGGACCCAATTGCAGGGAATCTCAAAATAATAATATTTAATTCCAAAAACAAAGGAAAACAAAGATCATGAAAAAGTCTAAATGCTAAATTAACAAAGTCCAAAATCTAAACACAAAGTAACAAAGAAACACTTGAGTGAACCCAAAACAAGAAACAAGACATGACTGGTTAAATACCTGAGCGACAATGACATGGCAAGACATGTGACAACGACAATGAACCGACGAGAACTGAAAGAAACCAGGGAACTAAATACAAACAAATTGACGAGACAACGAGGAACACCTGGACAAGACGAGTGGCTAGAGAGAGCTGATTGGTCGACAAAGTAGACGAGAACAGGTGGACACAACAACCTAATGAGCACACGACAAACATGGAACACAGGAAAACATTGAACAAAACTAAACACAACCCAAACCAAAACAGACCATGACATAAACTTTACAGCAGGTAATCTTTTCTGCTTGTCTGTGTAAACAGTGTTTTGCTCAGATACCGTGGTACTGTATATGAGTGAAGGATTCATTGTAATAGGGAGTGCAGTGCAGTGCTGATGTGATGGCTTATTCATAAGATAGATACATGGTCCATTGTTTGCTGCCTTTGTCGTCTTTTTGGCATTTTACTGCCAAGCTCTAAATTGTTCTTCTCCTGGCAGTAAGGTTGAGCTTAGCTGATAGGTGTGCTGCAGATATGGCGATTGTTTATTTGTAGCTATTGCTGTCTATTCAGTGTGATAATTTTGGAAAATCATTTTTGAGTTTTTTTAACATACAGTATCAGATAGAGATAGAAAATCCTCAGGATTTTTGTGTGTTTTTTGGACATACTTGTCAAATAAAGATGATTCCGATTCTGATTCTGAGGAACTTTTATTGGTACCGCTCAAGCAGCTAAAAAATAGTCATGAAAAAAATCTGTGTGGACCTATTATTCTGTACCTAATATTTGTGCTTCATATACTGTATGCGGACCCTGAATTGCTAACCAGGGATATCGGAAAAGTATGTCACCACTTACAGTAAGGCTGTCTTATGAGCGAGTGTAGACATGTTTAGATCATTTAGTTAGGCAAAGTGTGACTATACAGGTGATGAATTGAAAATTTAGTCTCACAGTGCGCAGTGCATAAACACCTCAAGGCTGTCTCATCAGTAGTTTTCCTTGAGGCTTCACAGAAGCATTTTGCTTGATGTGCATGTATCCTCATGCATGGAGCATTTCAAATGGCTTTGTCATGTACAGTACATGAGAAACCAGTGACAGGAACAGCTTCCAGATGATGTGTTGGCAGATAAAGAATACTCCAAAAGAAAAAAGGAAGAGACCAGGCAGGCCCTTGGAATGATGGCAAATTGGCACAGCTCTATCAGCAGCCAACTAATGCCCTTCTCTATCAGAATGACTCTCCTGCTTATTATCTACTTGGAATATTGGAATTTATTAAATTTTTAAAGCTATCGGATTTCAGGAAATACTGCTGTTGCTGCTTTAGCACAGTGGGTGTAGCCTAAGTAATGCCTAGATCAGACTACAGGATTTTAGCCTTGATAGTATCATAGCCGATTTCCGAGATCGGGCACGACATATTTGGTCGGGAACGACAAAACTTCTTGTAGTGTTTGTAGTGTGACCTCAAGCAATCCTTGAATAAACATCTTCTCCCAAGCACCAGTGACGACCACCACAGTTTTTCCTCCTTTTGTTCTCCCCCCGTCTCTCCCAACCCTCCCCCATAATACACTGGTAACGAGTGTATCCGGTCGCGTTGACAGGTGTCACGTTTTCTGGTTCTGCCTCTCCGACACTGTTTGATTTGACAAGATAAAGCCCAGTGATCGTAAAAGATGGTATGGGGTGGTATCGGAACACGTCGTGTAGTGTTGCCACTGTCTGCCCGAGATATGGCGAGATTTTATGCCAGTACTCTGAAATAGTGCAATCGGGAAAGACCAAATTTGTCTTGTAGTCTGATCCAGGCATAATAATGTAAGCATAAGGTTACACAGGATGGGCACATACGTGTAATTGCCACGCACTGGAGACAAGTTCAATCAAACAAAATATGGCTCTAATATGGTTGCTGGCTTTCCCAAAATTATCAGAGCAATAGATATCTTTGGTTACACAAAAATATGCTTGTTTGCCTCTACCAAGGCCTGCCGCACACCACACAATGCAGCTAAAACCAACTGGAATGGGTCATTGCAAAAAAAAAAAGACAGTTGTCAACTGTTATGACCTCAGCCCAAAGGCCACAACAAAAAGGGAGACAGACCGTGTAAGATTACTCAAAGAATAGTTTAAGGACATAAATCATATGAAACCCAATTAAACCAAATTAGACCAAATTATGATGTTAACCAAAGTATATACAGTATGTGAATAATCAGTCGAGACAGTCGTGTAGTGAGTGGATGAGTGGAAGATGTATGCATGGATGTTGCAAGTTCCAAACGTATTCTAAGAATAACAAAACAAACCCAAACCCAGGACCAAATAATAGGAGTAGACACCAGAAGTGCGGCGTCCAGTAGCCAGGGGTAGCCGTAAACAAGACAAGCTGAGAAGAAAGTGGAGCGTGAACATGCTCTAAACATGACTTAAGTAGGAGTGAGACTCCTCGGCACCACAGTTTTATCCTGGATTTTGTTCTGGCTTAGCTGGAGAAAGTTCTGTGCCATCGAGAATTGATCAAAGATGTCTAAAATACAGTGAAAAAAAAAGAGCATCCACTGGACTGGTGTTATCAGGAGACAGAGATGTGCAGCTGGGTATCATCAGAATAACTATGGAAGTTCACACCATGCCTCCCGATGATACCGACATCTGGTTTCAACCATAAAAAGACAGAAAAACATTCGGACTCATACCCACATCATCACTGAGTGAGAATTTAACTCATTATACTGAAGTCGGGCGAGTGAACCACCACACATCATTGACTTCATGTTGTCCATGTAAATGGGACAAGGTTTTTGTTTTGAAAGAAATGGTAAATAGAGTCCACTTATATAGCACTTTATCTACACCAACACAGTGTCCAAAGAGCTTTAAAGAGGCCTTCAGACACCAATGGGCGACTGCTGCCATCCGAGGCGCTATGGGCAATTTAGGGTTTAGTATCTTGCCCAAGGACACTTCGACAGCGGACAGTTGGAGCTGGGATTTGAACCCCTGACCCTTCATTCAGTGGCTGACACGTTCTATCAACTGAGCTACACCAATTAACTCAATTAGATGTCTAAGTAATTTTTATGTGGTCCCCAGGGCATTTGCAGATTATTGATAGCTTTATTTGAACATATAAACAGATAAGATAGACATACAAAGAAAGAAAGAAAGAAAGAAAGAAAGAAAGAAAGAAAGAAAGAAAGAAAGAAAGAAAGAAAGAAAGAAAGAAAGAAAGAAAGAAAGAAAGAAAAAGAAAGAAAAATACATTTAATCCTTTGGCACAGTTGGACAGCAGTTAGAAAAAGCTAAAAACTTTGTCCTTTGCGAGTATTTGAATTGAGAAATCGTGTCTTGGTTAGTGCTATGTAGTTTGAGGGATTAATAATTCTTTAGCTCTTTTTTGTGTTGATTTTCTTAACTACCCATTAATTTTTCCTGCTTATTTTGCCCACCCTACTCCCTTCCCAAAACCAGAAATGTATGCGGTTCAACCCTAACGCAACAGTCTGGGTTGCCAAGCAGCGGATCCTGTATACACTTAATCAGAGCCTGAAGGACGTGCTCAACTATGGGCTTTTCCAGCCTGCTATCAGTGGGAGCGATGGCAAGTTCCTGGACGAAGAACGTGTCCTACAAGAGTACCCTCAACCAATCAGCAAAGGTGTTCCATGTTTGGAGGTACACATTCATTTAAATATTTTTTTATTACAGATTCAGCAGATTCAGGAGGAGCAGTGTGGTTTTCATCCTGGACGTGGAACAGTGGACCAGCTCTACACCCTCGGCAGGGTCCTCGAGGGTGCATACGAGTTCACCCAACCAGTCTACATGTGTTTTGTGAACTTGAAGAAGGTGTTCAACCGTGTCCCTCGGGGAGTCCTGTGGGGGGTGCTTCGGGAGTATGAGGTACCAAACCCCCTGATATGGGCTGTTTGGTCCCGGTACGACAAATGTCAGAGTTTGGTCCGCATTGCCAGCAGTAAGTCTGATTCGTTTCCAGTGAGGGTTGGACTCCGCCAAGGCTGCCCTTTGTCACCGATTCTGTTCATCACTTTTATAGATATAATTTCTAGGCACAGCCCAGGCATAGAAGGGGTCTGGTTTTGGTATTCCATCTCTGCTTTTTACAGATAATTCTGTTGGCTTCATCAAACCGTGATCTCAAACAGATGACTCTGTTGGCACCTCCAAATCTGACACCATAATCTTCAGTCTGAAAAGGGTGGAGTGCCCTCTGCAGTTCAGGGATGAGATCCTGCCCCAAGTCGAGGAGTTCAAGTATCTTGGGGTCTTTTCACAAGTGAGGGAAGAATGGAACGGGAGAGCGACAGGCGGATCGCTGCAGCGTCTGCAGTGATGCAGACTTTGTATCGGTCCGTTGTGGTGACGAAGGAGCTAAGCCGAAAGGCGAAGCTCTCGATTTACCAGTCGATCTACATTCCTACCCTCAACTATGGTCACGAGCTGCGGGTTGTGACCGAAAGAACAAGATTCCGGATAGTGGCCGAAATAAGTTTCCTCTGCAGGGTGTCCGGGCTCTCCCTTAGAGATAGGGTGAGAAACTCGTTATCGGGCAGAGGCTCAGAGTTGAGCCGCTGCTCCTCCACATTGAGAGGAGCCAGATGAGGTGGATGGGGCGTCTGATTAGGATGCCTCCTGGACCCCACCTGGTGAGGTGTTCCGGGCATATCCCACAGGGAGGAGACCTCAGGGACGACCCAGGATACACTGGAGAGACTATGTCTCCCGGCTGGCCTGGGAGTGCCTCGGGATCCACCCAGAAGAGCTGGACGAAGTGGCTGGGAGAGGGACGTCTTGGCTTCCCTACTTAAGCCATTGCCCCCGCGACCTGACCTTGGCGGATTGGCTGATTGTTACATCAGTGAAATTAGTAAAATTAGAAAATATGCAATGCATAAATTGTGCATCCAGGATTTTCATCTTCTAATTCTTGCATCAGTCAGATATGGCATATATGCTTAGGTAATTTAACAGGATTTATGAATAGCTTTTTAGGGGCTCTATTTTCATAGACGGCAGATCACCAAGAAAAATCGGGGTTTTGGTGCGGTCTCCAAGTGCCCACTTCATGGCGCAGATATTTCTGATCTCTTTTACATCATCTGCCCGTGGAGGTCTATTTGCAGTTCTGTATAAACTCGGCATGATTCAATCTCCCAGACTCGAGCAAATACTTTGTTCTTCTGCCATGTCAAAGACTTTCAGTGTGCTTCTACCGTGTTGCATTTTGACATTTTAAACACCTGCATGGATTTTGGTGAAAGGATTAAACTTTTGAATTGTTGTATTTTCCTCATCTTATTTGACCTATTATTTTTCTAGGAACGTTTGTTCTTTTATGTTTTAGCTCTTGTCTTTGTCATTACAGTTTCGCTACAAGAGCCGAGTCTACAGGCAGTCCAATTTGGATGAGAAACAAATTGCCAAACTTCATACGAAGGTAAGAATTTCATTATAACATGAGTGTACAAAAAACAAAATGCACGTACATTATATAATTAATATTACATAGTAATATTTTAGTCTTGAGGTTAATGTAGTTACTTCCAGCTGGCTACTGCAAAGGGGAGAACACATTCACTATTTACTGTGGCAAGATGACAAAAAAATTGTAGGATTTAAATGATTCGTTTATCACATGAAGAATTCCACTCCCACTACTGAACGATTGGGTTTTTGCAACAGTGCTCCCTCTGTCAGTCAGAAAGGACTCAGTGTTGGGTCCTATTCTGTTTTGTTTGTACATACTGTATGCATGACGACAAAGTGTTTTATGAATCACCAACAAAAAGCTAAACACCAAGCCAAAACCCTACCGCAGCAACCCCACACCACAATAAACCAGGACAAGACACACATAAACGCCGCCCTACAGCACCACAAACACCACTCCCGCGCCCTACTGGTGAAAATCGGTAAAGGAACCAGTGCTCCACAGCACTCGGCCCCATCCATCAAAAAAATAAATAAAATAATAATAATAATAATTCACTGGCGCTGTGCGAAGCCCCACAACCGTGCCAAAATGCAGAGCCCCAGCGCGCACCCACCAAAACAAAAGGCCACAAGCTCCAAACTGGATGCCAAGCCAAAACCCGCACACAAAAACCACCCAACACGATGTAACGGCGATGTAAATTATGAGTGAATCCGAGTGACCCCAACCCCGGCCCCCAATCCCGACCCCCCGCTCCAAGCTCACAACCCCCCACCCCGAAGGGCATGCAACAGAACCCTGCACTCCAACACGAAAAGCAACCACACACGCCACCGGTAACCTTCCTCCCTTCCCCTTCGATGGACGGAAACAAACATCACAAAACAGCGACTCCCCCCCAACTCCCACCGACGAGGCACAATGGGATTTCCTGCGACACTGCGACACAAAGTCCCTGCAAACCCCGTCCCAAGCCACTGCAAAGCAAAGCCGCCACGGCGGAGCACCAGCTCAATGGGAAGTTCTCCCCATTATCGTCGCCCATGCTGGCCCGAAGAGCAAAACAAACGGCAAAAGCCATCAGTGCAACCGCGCAACCAACCGCCCACCCCGCCAGCTTTCCCAACGCCGGCACCGACGCACTCCACAGCCCCACCCACCCAGCTGATCAAGAGCCGACCCCACCAAAGACCTGTGTGGCGCAGGACGAGGCCCGCAGCGCGCCAGACGCCACACATCGCGAAAGCCCCCCGCGCAACAAAATGAAAGCTTTCCAATAATACGGACGTCAATGCTCTTCGGTTAAGCAATGCAACCAGCAAGGTTAATTTGAATCTTGAGATGCATTAAAAATGTAGTTTATTTGATATCTTATGAAAAATAAATGGTAACTGGACTGCACTTAAAAAGCACTTTATCTACACCGTCACAGTGCCCAAAGCGCTTTACAAAGCCTCACATTCACACACACATTAATAAACCAATGGGCGACTGCTGCCATGCAAGGCGCTGCCAGGCCCACTGGGAGAAAATTCGGGTTCAGTGTCTTGCCCAAGGACACTTCGACATGAGAACAGTCGTAGCAGGGATTCGAACCTGTTCTACCTACTGAGCCAAAGGCACCCTAAAATAATCCCCTTGGTATCGCAAGACAAGTTCCAGATTTGTGTGACAGACCACCAAGGACTGAAAAAAATCTGTTAAAAAAAAAATCGCAACACCAGTCCAGTTCTGGGGGACACTACACTGGCCCGGTGTTGCGATATCTCATAGATTTTTTTGAATTAATTTTTTAAATCCGTGGTAATGACAGTGAAATAGACCAATTTCAGGGGACTTTTATTTTGAAATGCCACATCAGATTTGGGTGGGGCCACTTTTGTTGGATACCTGGTGTGGTGTACTGTCCCCCAGAACTGGAAAGGTGTTGCGATAGCTCATAGACTTTTTTTAAATGAATGTTTTAAATCAGTGGTAGTGACAGTGAAATAGACCAATTTCAGGGGACTTTTATTTTAAAATGCCACATCAGATTTGGATGGGACCTCTTTTGTTGGAAACCAGGGGTTGTGTACTCTCCCCCAGAACTGGAACTGCAATATCGCACAGATTTTTTCAGTTAGGGGTAATGACAGCAAAATGTGTAGTTTTCAGAGACTTTTATTTTGAAATACAATATCAAATCTTCATCAAACCTCTTTTATTGGAGTCCTTGTTGGTCTGTCACACAGATCTGGACTTATCTTGTGATACCAATGGGATTATGTTGGGGTGGCTTTGGCTCAGTAGGTAGAACAGGTTCATGGCAGCAGTCGCCCATTGATTTAAGAATGTGTGTGTGAATGTGAGGCTTTGTAAAGCGCTTTGGGCACTGTGATGATGTAGATAAAGCGCTATATAAGTGCAGTCCATTTACCATATATTTTTCCTAAGATATCAAATAAACTACATTTTTTAATGTATCTAAAGATTCAAATTGGCGGCACGGTGGCCGACTGGTTAGAGCGTCAGCCTCACAGTTCTGAGGAGCGGGGTTCAATCCCCGGTCCCGCCTTTGTGGAGTTTGCATGTTCTCCCCGTGCCTGCGTGGGTTTTCTCCGGGCACTCCGGTTTCCTCCCACATCCCAAAAACATGCATTAATTGGGGACTCTAAATTGCCCGTAGGTGTGAATGTGAGTGCGAATGTTGTTTGTTTGTATGTGCCCTGCGATTGGCTGGCAACCAGTTTAGGGTGTACCCCGCCTCCTGCCCGATGATAGCTGGGATAGGCTCCAGCACGCCTAGTGAGGAGAAGCGGCTCAGAAAATGGATGGATGGATGGATAAAGATTCAAATTAACTTTGCTGGTGGCATTCCTTAACCGAAGAGCACTGACGTCCGTATTATTGGTAAGCTTTTATTTTGAAGGTGGCTTTCGCCGCGAGTTGGCGACTTATTACCGTAATGCCTAGTATGAACAAAATTAGGGGTGCCTGGCTTGACTGCTACTTTACGAGTGGATGCTGGCTTGACCGCAGTCGAAAACGGCACCTACGAAGACACAAACTTACAAAGCACAGTTTAAACTGCAAGCTATCACTTACGCGGAGGAACATGGGAATCGAACAGCCGCGAGAGAATTTAAGATCAACGAATCCATGGTTCGCAAGTGGAGGAAGCAGGAAACCGAGCTTCGCCAAGTCAAGAAGACGAAGCTGAGTTTCCGCAGAAACAAGGTGAGGTGGCCCGAGTTGGAAGACCAACTCGAGCAATGGATTAATGAACTCCAACCGCTGGACATCGGTGTAAACAGGGAGTTCAAAGTGAAGTTGTGAGCGGCGTGGAAGCGATGGATGACAGATGGCGAACACATCTTTACTAAGACTAGGAGGCAGCGCCGGGCGAGTTACGCCACAATTTGTGAATGGATTGTGGATGCTTGGGCTAACGTGTCTGCTCGCACTGTTGTTCGAGCTTTCGTAAAAGCCGGCATCATTTCTGAGGAGCCGCACAGCAACGAGACTGACTCGAACCTGGCGTGTTTGATTGAGAACTTGCCCAGCTGTTCATTTCGGATACAGAAGATGAGGACTTTGATGGATTTGTGGATGAGGATTGATCAAAAAATAACATGATTACATTGTTAAATACTCAGTTTTGCTCCCGCTGCCTTTTTAAAAACATTGTTTTAGCGTGCATGCATGCTACCGTATGTTTTACCATGCTTGCGCCCAATAATACGGTGCACCTTATGTATGTGTTGAATACAGAAATAGGTCCCGTAACGGAGACTGCGCCTTTTAATACGGTGCGCCTTATGGTCGTGAAAATACAGTAACTAGTGACCAGAAGCGCTGTATGGGCGTACAATGCCAAAGAGCATGAAAATAAGTGTCTGGAGCGTTTTCAGTACAATAAGTGCATATGTTTGATTTTGAATAGCCCATTTTATGCATACTATATTGCGTAACGTGACATCTATGGAGTACTTTGAACTGGATTAGCTGTAAATTACTGTTTTTTTGTCACTGGGAATGTGTTTCTACAGATTTGTGCCTAGTAATCAATGTCAGTAGACACTGAGAGGTCTTTTTCCCATTTTGCGACTAATACATTTACATACTAATACATTTAATACATTTTAAGTGTATTAAATTAGTACTTGAGATTAATTTGTATCCATTTGAAAGGGTTTTTTTGTTTTGTGGAAATAGTTCTACTATTTTCTGAACAAAACAGGTAGTTCTAAAGTATTTGTGTGTGTTCAGCGTCTTTTTAGGATTGTTGTTCTAACTTTATAGTATTGGAGAAAGTTACCATCTCTAATTTGAAATTCTTCAAATTAAGCTTTCACGTCACCTGAATAAATTATTTTCGAATACACGATGTAGGTGGTCAATTCCACTTTGTTCCCATGTGCTGCAGTAAAATGGTATTTTGTTAATCTCAAAATCAGGATTGTGGATTGTGATTGGGGAGGAATGATATGGTGTAGACTTTTCCACCAGGCCAATAAAGTGGCACCAATTATTGGATTCTTAAAAAAATTGTGGCGTTTGAGACTTGCACTGATAAATGGGAGGTCTGAAAGTTTGGTACTATTACAGTCTATCTGCTCTCGCTCCAGCCAAGATTGTTGTTCAACATTTGGATGCAACCATTTAATGAGGTACTATATTTGCTAGCTAAGTAATAGTGTTTGAAGTTGGGTACGTCAAGTCTCCTTTCTGCTTTACCTTTCTGAAGGGTAGTCTTATTTTTAGAGTAAAATTTTAAAATCGCAGAGTCTAGCATTTGGAACCATTTTAATGTGGGTTTGAATGGGATCATTGAAAATACATAGTTACTTTGTGGTAACGTTTTCATTTTTACTGTAGCTATACGCCCTAAAAGTGAGATAGGTAGGCTGGTCCAACGTTTTACATCATAAAAATTTGTATTTCCAGTAGGTATGTGATTTAAATTATGTAACTTTTTTATTATTATATATATATATATATATATATATTATATTATTTTATTATTATATATTATATTATATTTTATTTATTATTTAAATTTTGCTGAGATATTATCCATCCATTTTCTGTACCGCTTCTCCTCACTAGGGTCGCGGGGGTGCTGGGGTATAGCCTGAACTGGTCACCAGCCAATCGCAGGGCACATCAGAATCAGAATCATCTTTATTTGCCAAGTATGTCCAAAACACACAAGGAATTTGTCTCCGGTAGTTGGAGCCGCTCTAGTACAACAGACAGTCAATTTACAGAACACTTTGGAGACTTAAAGACATTGACAAAAAACAATTGTGCAAAAAGATGCAGAGTCCTCTAGCACTTAGAGCAGTTCGAATGACTAATATTGCAATAGTCCGGTGCAATGACCATTGTGCAAAGGGCGCTGAGACTTCAAGGAGTGTATGCGGTTTAAAGTGACGAGTAGTGCGATAATCTGGGACAATGTTGGTTGTGCAAATGTTATAGATACTCATCAATCAGCGTGCAAATGGAGCAGATGCTACTCTGGCATGAGTGGCCAGTATATGCAAATAGTGCAGCATGGCGAGACAACTACAGTGAGTGCACGAGTAATACATAATTGGCCCCACAGAAATGTGACAACGAACTCAAGTCAAAAAATTGCCAGCTTGTTGTAATGGAATTATAGGTTAGGTGTTTAAGAAGTTGATCGCAAGAGGGAAGAAGCTGTTGGAATGTCTACTAGTTCTAGTTTGCATTTATCGGTAGCGCCTACCTGAGGGAAGGAGCTGGAAGAGCTGGTGACCGGGGTGCGGAGGGTCCGAGAGGATTTTGCACGCCCTTGTCTTAGTTCTGGCAGCGTGCAAGTCCTCAAGGGTGGGTAGGGGGGTACCGACAATCCTTTCAGCAGTTTTGATTGTCCGTTGCAGTCGGAGTTTGTCCTTGTAGCAGCACCAAACCAGACTGTGATGGAAGAACACAGGACTGATTCGATGACCGCTGTGTAGAACTGTCTCAGCAGCTCCAGTGGCAGGCCGTGCTTTATCAGAAGCCGCAGGAAGTACATCCTCTGCTGGGCCTTTTTGAGGACGGAGTTGATGTTGGTTGCCCACTTCAGGTCCTGAGAGATTGTAATTCCCAGGAACTTGAAGGTCTCAACGGTTGACACAAGGCAGCTGGACAACGTGAGGGGCAGCTGTGGCGAAGGATGCCTCCTGAAGTCCACGATCATCTCTACAGTCTTGAGCGTGTTCAGCTCCAGGTTGTGTCGGCCGCACCACAGCTCCAGCCGCTCCACTTCCTGTCGAAATGCAGACTCGTCACCGTCCTTGATGAGGCCGATGACAGTGGTGTCATCTGGAAACTTCAGGAGTTTGAGAGTCGGGTTCGCTGAGGTGTAGTCGTTCGTGTAGAGAAGAGCAGTGGAGAGAGGACACAACCTTGGGGCGCCCCAGTGCTGATGCTGCGTGTGGATGAGGTGGCCTCCCCCAGCCTGACCTGCTGTGTCCTGCCCGTCAGAAAGCTGTAAATCCACTGGCAGATGGCAGGTGAGACGCTGAGCTGGAGAAGCTTGGATGAAAGGAGTTCAGGGATGATGGTGTTGAACGCTGAGCTGAAGTCCACGAACAGGATCCTCACGTAGGTCCCTGCACTGTCGAGGTGTTCTAGGATGAAGTGCAGTCCCATGTTGACTGCATCATCCGCAGACCTGTTCGCTTGGTAGGCAAACTGCAGGGGGTCCAGCAGGGGACCTGTGACACTCTTGAGGTGGTCCAGCACAAGACGTTCAAAGGACTTCATGACCACAGATGTCAAAGCGACAGGCCTGTAGTCATTCAGAGCCGAGATTGCAGGTTTCTTGGGGACTGGAATGATGGTGGAGCGTTTGAAACAGGATGGAACTTCGCACAGTTCCAGAGATCTATTGAAGATCTGAGTGTAGACTGGAGCGAGCTGGTCCGCGCAGACTTTGAGGCCAGATGGGGACACATGGTCCGGGCCTGCCGCTTTGTTAATCTTTTGTTGTTTGAAGATGCGTCTCACATCCTGTTCATGGATGGTTAACGCAGAAGTCAGAGGTGTGGTTGTGGTCGCGGGTGCGGCCGGGTGGGTGTGTGGTGTGAAAGTGTCCTTTTCAAATCTGCAGTAGAAGGTATTCAAGTCGTTCGGCTAGTGTGCTATTGTTCTCAGCTTGGGGGGATCGTCGCTTGTAATTAGTCAGCGATTGGAATGCATGCCAGACATATACACAAACAACTAATTGTTATGAGTGACTGTGGGACAATCTGTGTGAGTGTATCATCTATACGTGTGTGGGAGAGGTAGATATTTCTTAGAAATACTATGTCCAATGGAAACTTTCTTACTGTGTATCTGGTAATATGAAGTTGTGTTAGGAAGTATTATGTATTGCGGTATTGAACGTGTTGTATATGAGTTCAGCATAGAAAAAACATGGTCCGCCATCAGGGGGTTCGCCACCATCCGACGTCTCAGGAGGGGGAAGCATTGCACCATCAACACTGTGTATAGTGGGGATGGGGCGCTGCTGACCTCGACTCGGGTCGAAGACCTCCTTAATGCCACCGACACGCCTTTCCATGAGGAAGCAGAGTCTGGGGTCTGTGAGGGGGGCTCTCCTATCTCTCGGGTTGAGGTCACCGAGGTGGTTAAAAACTTCCTCGGTGGCAAGGCCCCGGCGGTGGATGAGATTCGCCCGGAGTTCCTAAAGGCTCTGGATGTTGTGGGGCTGTCCTGGTTGACATGCCTCTGCACCATCGCGTGGACATCGGGGACAGTGCCTCTGGATCGGCAGTCTGGGGTGGTGGTCCCCCTTTTTAAGAAAGGGGACCGGAGGGTGTGTTCAAACTACAGGGGGATCACACTCCTCAGCCTCCCTGGTGAGGTCTATTCAGGGGTGCTGGAGAGGATGGTCCATCAGGAAGTCGAATCTCAGAATCAGGAGGAGCAGTTTGGTTTTCGTCCTGGCCGTGGAACAGTGGTCCAGCTCTACACCCTCGGCAGGGTCCTCGAGGGTGCATGGGAGTTCGCCCAACCAGTATACATGTGTTTTGTGGACTTGGAGAAGGTGTTTCACCGTGTCCCTGTGGGGGGTGCTTCGGGAGTATGGGGTACTGATACGGGCTGATCGGTCCCTGTACGACCGGTGTTAGTGTTTGGTCCGCATTGCCGGCAGTAAGACGGACTCGTTTCCGGTGAGGGTTGGACTCCAGCACTGCCTTGGTTTCATTAAATTTTATGCGAGACTCGCCATTTCTGTCTCAGTGCAGAGCTTTGCTCCTCATCTCCCCTCTCGTGTTTCGATGTTGTGCTGTCACATGTCTTAGCAGCAGTCAGCGCCGAACAGCAACTGGTGAGTGGAAAGCACTTGAGCGTGCACTCTTAGCTCCTCCTCCTCCCCCCTTTCATGTTTCGTGCCGTCACGTGACCTAGCAGCGCGAGCAAGCAAGCCGCTCTCTCCGCCCGCCCACGAGCACAGCGCACACACGCACACACAACGCGTGCCCTCCACAGCACAGTGAGCAGAAGAATGGCAGAAGAGGAGAAGCACCATGTGGTTATATTTTCAGGTTGAAAATGACACATTGGCATGCTGCACTATTTGCAAAAAGGCTGTAAGGTCCAGTGACAATACCACACATTTATACGAACACAAGAAAAACCATGCCAAAGAAAACAATGACCTGCAGAAATGGAGAGAGGAGAGAAATGCTCACCCCCTTTCCTGACCCACCCCATGGCTCTGCTGCCAGACCCCCAATTCAGAGGCAGAGGTCATTGGCAGAAGCTTTTCACCATGCCAGAGAATATCCAGGTATGAATAATAGTGTTGGAAGTAATATTTTATCATTAGTTAATATTCATTTTCAAATTTAAAACTGTGTATTTGTGATTTTACCCAACTCAAAATGTACCAATCAACAAAGACCTTTATATAATACATTATGTGTGTGTACTGCGATTGACTGGTGACCATTTCAGGGTGTACCCCACCTCTCGGCTGGAGATAGCTGGGATAGGCTCCAGCACGCTCGCGACCCGCGTGAGGATAAGCGGTACAGAAAATGGATGGATTATGTCTGTGTAATTCCATGGAATTTACATTCAAATGTTATGATGTATTTGTTATATTCAAATGCTAAAAGAGTTAATAAGTCACAGAAGTGTATTAAAAGCAAAAAATGTAAACACAATACCTTCTTAAGCAAAACTATGTAAACAAAACATTTGTTCTGCAAGGGGTGGGTTATTTTTCTACTAGAGGCCAACAGTTGTTTTGTTTTGTTCCATCCTTTGATTTTTTAAAAGTATCAGTATCGTTATCGTTTTTGTCAATACTGGCCCTGTATTACTTGGTAATGGAGCGATACCAAAATGTGTAGTATCGCACACCACTACTGTGCACGCCATAAGGTCACTTGCATGCACTTGAACCCCTATCCTTCTGTATCTGCGATGTGGGCCTCTGGGGATGCTGGGGCTGTTTCCCCCTCCTCCTCTAGGGTCTGGTTGTATCCCTGTTACCCTGCTGGGGGGTGCCCGCTGATCGGTGATCGGCAATTCTGCATGGCCATGTACTGTAGCTGAACAGGACCGGTTAAAAAAAAAAAAAACACACACCAAAAAAAAAAGTTTGAGCTGGATGTACTAACCACTCGTGCCACTCATTTGTATTTTTTACATTTAATTTATGAGGAGCTGTTAATATTCATTCATGTTAGTTAGTAATCATTTATAGACTAGATTGATTTCAGTTTACATTAGTTGTTATTTTAGCTAAAAAACAAAAACACATAAAAAAAAAAAAAAGAACCACCAGGTGGTCTTTCATGCATCATACCATGAAGATGGCTGACCCTCACTCAGTGATTGCTTATTACAGGGCTAAACCTGAATCCAGTGTCAAATTTAAAGAACATAAAATCACATTTGCGCTTTTGTCTGGAAAATGTGACAAAGCCATTTCCCCAGATACATTTCTCAGGAAATGGCAGATAGAGTTAGATTCTTATGGCTCACGGGTCCACCAATGACCAACGAGGTCCCCAAAATTAACATGATCCAAACCCATGATAAGTAAATGTTTGAACACAACTGTTGCAGTAAACAACAATAATATACTTGTGCTGAAGTAATACTTTACTGTAACTTCTAATAACAAATTAGTTTGTGTAATTTAGTGAATTTTGTCATTTATTTCATTGTACCCATACAGTCACTACTTTTTAAAACCAAAAGCAGTGAGATGTACCAATGAAAAATATGTAGTTCCATTAACGTTATGTGATGTAATATGAATCTGTATTGCTCAGGGTGAGTGCTTGCAGCTTAATTACCTCCACCAAGCAGAAAATAATTTGCATTTGTATGTGTGTTAACCTCAATGCAGCCCTATGGGGGGGCACAAGTCAGTGCAAACTGTAGGCCGGTCCCAAGCCCGGATAAATGCAGAGGGTTGCGTCAGGAAGGGCATCCGGCTTAAAACCTTGCCAAACAAATATGAGCGTTCATCCAAAGAATTCCATATCGGATCGGTCGTGGCCCGGGTTAACAACGTCCGCCACCGGCGCCGTCAACCTGCAGGGCGCTGTTGGAAATTCAGCTACTGTGGGTCGAAGTCGAAGTCAAAGAAGAAGAAGAAGAAGAGGTGGAAAGCGGGTTCTTCGGCAGAAAGAGAAGAGGAAAAACAGAGCATAGAACTGAATGTGGGGACTTTGAATGTTGGGACTATGACAGGAAAATCTCGGGAGTTGGTTGACATGATGATTAGGAGAAAGGTTGATATATTGTGTGTCCAGGAGACCAGGTGGAAAGGCAGTAAGGCTAGAAGTTTAGGGGGAGGGTTTAAATTATTTTACCATGGTGTAGATGGGAAGAGAAATGGAGTCGGGGTTATTTTAAAAGAAGAGTTGGCTAAGAATGTCTTGGAGGTGAAAAGAGTATCAGATCGAGTGATGAGGCTGAAATTTGAAATTGAGGGTGTTATGTGTAATGTGATTAGTGGCTATGCCCCACAGGTAGGATGTGACCTAGAGGTGAAAGAGAAATTCTGGAAGGAGCTAGATGATGTAGTTCTGAGCATCCCAGACAGAGAGAGAGTCGTAATTGGTGCAGATTGTAATGGACATGTTGGTGAAGGTAATAAGGGTGATGAAGAAGTGATGGGTAAGTACGGTATCCAGGAAAGGAACTTGGAGGGACAGATGGTGGTAGACTTTGCAACAAGGATGCAAATGGCTGTAGTGAACACTTTTTTCCAGAAGAGGCACGAACATAGGGTGACCTACAAGAGCGGAGGTAGAAGCACACAGGTGGATTACATCTTGTGCAGACGATGTAATCTGAAGGAGGTTACCAACTGTAAGGTAGTGGTAGGGGAGAGTGTGGCTAGACAGCATAGGATGGTGGTGTGTAAGATGACTCTGGTGGTGGGGAGGAAAATTAAGAAGACAAAGGCAGAGAAGAGAACCATGTGGTGGAAGCTGAGACAGGACGAGTGTTGTGCAGCTTTTCGGGAAGAGGTGATACAGGCTCTCGGTGGACGGGAAGAGCTTCCAGAAGACTGGACCACTGCAGCCAAGGTGATCAGAGAAGCAGGCAGGAGAGTACTTGGTGTATCTTCTGGCAGGAAAGGAGAGAAGGAGACTTGGTGGTGGAACCTCACAGTACAGGAAATCATACAAGGAAAACGGTTAGCTAAGAAGAAGTGGGACACTGAGAGGACCGAGGAGAGGCGAAAGGAATACATTGAGATGCGACACAGGGCAAAGGTAGAGGTGGCAAAGGCAAAACAAGAGGCATATGATGACATGTATGGCAGGTTGGACACTAAAGAAGGAGAAAAGGATCTATACAGGCTGGCCAGACAGAGGGATAGAGATGGGAAGGATGTGCAGCAGGTTAGGGTGATTAAGGATAGAGATGGAAATATGTTGACTGGTGCCAGCAGTGTGCTAGGTAGATGGAAAGAATACTTCGAGGAGTTGATGAATGAGGAAAATGATAGAGAAGGGAGAGTAGAAGAGGCAAGTGTGGTGGACCAGGAAGTGGCAATGATTAGTAAGGGGGAAGTTAGAAAGGCATTAAAGAGAATGAAAAATGGAAAGGCAGTTGGTCCTGATGACATTCCTGTGGAGGTATGGAAGCATCTAGGAGAGGTGGCTGTGGAGTTTTTGACCAGCTTGTTCAATAGAATTCTAGTGCGTGAGAAGATGCCTGAGGAATGGAGGAAAAGTGTACTGGTGCCCATTTTTAAGAACAAAGGTGATGTGCAGAGCTGTGGCAACTATAGAGGAATAAAGTTGATGAGCCACACAATGAAGTTATGGGAAAGAGTAGTGGAGGCTAGACTCAGGACAGAAGTGAGTATTTGCGAGCAACAGTATGGTTTCATGCCTAGAAAGAGTACCACAGATGCATTATTTGCCTTGAGGATGTTGATGGAAAAGTACAGAGAAGGTCAGAAGGAGCTACATTGTGTCTTTGTAGATCTAGAGAAAGCCTATGACAGAGTACCCAGAGAGGAACTGTGGTACTGCATGCGGAAGTCTGGAGTGGCAGAGAAGTATGTTAGAATAATACAGGACATGTACGAGGGCAGCAGAACAGCGGTGAGGTGTGCTGTCGGTGTGACAGAAGAATTTAAGGTGGACGTGGGACTGCATCAGGGATCAGCCCTGAGCCCCTTCCTTTTTGCAGTGGTGATGGATAGGCTGACAGATGAGGTTAGACTGGAATCCCCGTGGACCATGATGTTTGCAGATGACATTGTGATCTGCAGTGAAAGCAGGGAGCAGCTGGAGGAACAGTTAGAAAGATGGAGGCATGCACTGGAAAGAAGAGGAATGAAGATTAGCCGAAGTAAAACAGAATATATGTGCATGAATGAGAGGGGTGGTGGGGGAAGAATGAGGCTACAGGGAGAAGAGATGGCAAGGGTAGAGGACTTTAAATACTTGGGGTCAACCGTCCAGAGCAATGGTGAGTGTGGTCAGGAAGTGAAGAAACGGGTCCAAGCAGGTTGGAACGGGTGGAGGAAGGTGTCAGGTGTGTTATGTGACAGAAGAGTCTCTGCTAGGATGAAGGGCAAAGTTTATAAAACAGTGGTGAGGCCAGCCATGATGTATGGATTAGAGACAGTGGCACTGAAGAGAAAACAGGAAGCAGAGCTGGAGGTGGCGGAAATGAAGATGTTGAGGTTCTCTCTAGGAGTGACCAGGTTGGATAAAATTAGAAATGAGCTCATCAGAGGGACAGCCAAGGTTCGATGTTTTGGAGACAAAGTTAGAGAGAGCAGACTTCAATGGTTTGGACACGTCCAGAGGAGAGAGAGTGAGTATATTGGTAGAAGGATGATGAGGATGGAGCTGCCAGGCAAGAGAGCTAGAGGAAGACCAAAGAGAAGGTTGATGGATGTCGTGAGGGAAGACATGATGGCAGTTGGTGTTCGAGAGGAGGATGCAGGAGATAGGCTCTCATGGAAAAGGATGACGCGCTGTGGCGACCCCTAACGGGACAAGCCGAAAGGAAAAGAAGAAGATGTGTGTTAACCTCACAGTTGTGGGGACCGGGGTTCAAATCTGGGACCCGCCTGTGTGGAGTTTGCATGTTCTCCCCGTGCCTGGGTGGGTTTTCTCCGGGCACTCGGGTTTCCTCCCACATCCTAAAAACATGCATGGTAGGTTAATTGGAAACTCTAAATTGCCCGTAGGTATGAATGTGAGTGTGAATGTTAGTTTGTTTCTATGTGCCCTGCGATTGGCTGGCAACCGGTTCAGGGTGTACCCCACCTCTCGCCCGAAGATAGCTGGGATAGGCGCCAGCACGCCCGCGACCCTAGTGAGGATAAGCGGTGAAGAAAATGGATGGATGTATGGATGTGTGTTAGCAGAATTAGGCTAGGGAGGCAACACTTGATTAATCTATGACCTATACCAGATAAGAAATACCAAACGAAGCTGTTATATTTGTTCACTTTGGTTAACAGATTGGCCTTGGTGGAGGTCTGAACTTTCTAGCTATTGGGCAGTTTTGTAAAAATCTGTGATATAGTTTCGTTTAAGCACACACACACACAAAGGCTCAAACAACATCCTTAAATATTATTTTTCACCCACCTTTGGCAAAAGGCTGCACTCTTTGAATGTTTTTGTTGTTTCTGTCGTTGCACATCAAAACAAGTGATGTCTGTTCATGTTTGCATCCCTTAAACACATTCACACGCTTTCAACACAATTGAAAATACCTCAACAGCTCTATACATGGTCTGAGAAATGTACACATACAAACATACCCAAAAAAATGAGGCTGCATTACTGTAGGCCTTGCTAAAGGTTACATTGGCTGTTCTTGGGCGCTAACTTCTTCCTCTCAAGAAACCAATCCAAATGTCCACAATTTCGGATATTACGCTGAATAAATACGGTGAAACATATTGTACAACCCCAATTCCAATGAAGTTGGGACGTTGTGTTAAACATAAATCAAAACAGAATACATTGATTTGAAAATCATGTTCAGCCTATATGCTGAAAGGTACATACATATGCTGCCATCCAAGCATGGACGCCCCTACTTATTTCAGCAAGACAATGCCAAACCACATTCTGCATGTGTTACAACAGCATGGCTTTGTAGTAAAAGAGTGCTAGTACTAGACTGGCCTCCCTGCAGTCCAGACCTGATTGAAAATGTGTGGCGCATTATGAAGCGTAAAATACGACAACGGAGACCCTGGACTGTTGAACAGCTGAAGCTGTACATCAAGCAAGAATGGGAAAGAATTCCACCTACAAAGCTTCAACAATTAGTGTCCTCATTTCCCAAACGTTTATTGAATGTTGTTAAAAGAAAAGGTGATGTAACACAGTGGTAAACATGACCCTGTCCCAGCTTTTTTGGAACGTGTTGCAGCCATAAAATTCTAAGTTAATGATTATTTGCTAAAAACAATCAAGTTTATCAGTTTGAACATTAAATATCTTGTCTTTGTAGTGTATTCAATTAAATATAGGTTGATCATGATTTGCAAATCATTTTATTTTGTTTTTATTTATGTTTAACACAACGTCCCAAATTCATTGGAATTGGGGTTGTAAATTGTGGTCAATTATTAGAACATTTTGCAATTATCCAGCCATCTATACAGCTTAACTTCACCAGGGTCACGTGTGTGCCAGAGGCAGCTGACTATGGGCGAGAGGTGGTGTATACCCAGGACTGGTCGCCAGCCTTTGCAATTAAGTCAGTGAAATATTTAAATCATTTTACAGCCCAAATGATAACTAATAACTACATTTAGATTCCAATTGGATCTTTGTAGGGACAAAAACTGCTGAGGTGTTAGATTTAGTCAACCCATCTCCCAGCTTTTCTTCCCAATCCATGAAATGATTGCTTCTCATTGGCTTGATTTTCTTTTGCTAAATCATTCCTCATTTTCTCCTGTCCTTCAGGGAGCTGTTCTCTTATCTATTTTTATCATGCGGCCTTGAATGAAAGCAAACGGGAACAGAAGTGGAAAAAATTAACATCCAATCACCACTCTCTAAATTCTGCCCCTTCCCCTGATATGCTCCTTGGTTTCAGTAGCCTTTTATTACTGTACATTCCTTAGTCATAACAAGTGGTCTCCTTTTGTTCCCAATTTCTAAACACATTCTTTTTACCACCCCTTGTTATTGTTGAACGCGTACACTTTTGTGGAGACCAATCCGTTTTTTAATCAGTTCTGGGCCGCTAACCTGCTTTTTCACATCTCCCAATTTTTGTATTTATTCGAATACTTTATTGTCTTCTGTGGCTATGCAGGCCAATCTGAAGAAGTTCATGGACCTTATACTCCACAATCAGGTGGACAAAGTTTCTAAGATGTTAGAGAGAGGCCTTGATCCCAACTACCATGACAGTGACACTGGTGGTAAGTTTCCGTTTTGTACTCTAACAATAACACCAAATGATTACTATAAGCTTCAAGTATTACAATTAATTGTTTTAAATAAGTGTCGATGTTATGAGGCTGATGATTATTATTATGATCACGATGATGAGTATGATGATTATCATTATTATTATTATTATTATTATTATTAAATGTGTATCTTGTTCTTGTGTGTGTCTGTCTGCTGTCTTTTTCTTCCTTGCCCTTGGTATTTTCTAATACAGAGTGACACTCAAAAGCTAAACAAAATATGGAATAAATGGTAATTTATCACTTTCCCCAGAGGCTCACTTCCCGGTCTGACCTTAAACGCAAACCATACATATCTGTTTATTGTGAAACAGTACCCGCAAGGTCCTTATTCATTAAAAAAGTAACACTCCCATTGACTTTCACAGTTGGCTTTGGATTTCCAAGGACCAGAATTATACTAGAATTACACTAGAATCAACAGTCTTATCCGTATTGTATATTTTCTAATCATATCAGTCTGTCTGTCTGTCTGTCCTTCCGTCCAAATTTGTAGGTCCCTTTATTAACATATTTTCTCAGAAGCAGGTTAATATTTAGAATGATTTAAAGGTAAAATATGAGATTGTCATGGTCTGTGTTTTGGTTTGGGTTGTGTTTAGTTTTGTTCCATGTTTTCCTGTGTTCCATGTTTGTCGTGTGCTCATTCGGTTGTTGTGTCCACCTGTTCTCGTCTACTTTGTGTCGACCAATCAGCTCTCTCCAGCCACTCGTGTCTTGTCCAGGTGTTCCTCGTTGTCTCGTCAATTTGTTTGTATTTAGTTCCCTGGTTTGTTTCAGTTCTTGTCGGTTCATTGTCGTTGTCACGTCTTGCCATGTCATAGTCGCCAGTTGTTTTTATCATTGTGATTAACTATTATTATTTTGAGATTCCCGCACTCCTGCCTTGCCTCTCTGCTTCCCTGCAATTGGGTCCACTATGTTCTTGCCTTGCGTTCCTCACCTTCGCCCTAACCACGTACGTGACAGAGATACGTTGATATCGGTATGTAATACAATGGACACAGTATTGGAGCAATAGCATAATAACAACAGTATGTATTTTGAAAGCAATATTTACTGCTTGATTTAATGAAAGAAAGATACCTCTCAAATAATTCAGGAACTCAATGCTGTTGCCATATTTTTATGTAGAATAAAATGAAGCAAAATGACAGAATTTTTTTCTAATGGGACAGGTAGATTAACAGTCAATTGTTTCAAACCAGAACTGTAACTCACCATCAGATTCATGAATATTGTACAATGTTGGGTTAGATGAAATAATGTCTGCTTGTGTGCTTGTAATACTAATTACTCATCAAACACTGAAATAAATTGTAAATAATAGTCCACTTTAACATTTTTAAAGAAATGTGGAACATCATCAAAGAAAAAAGACATCTGTTAAATAGACTACAATAACTATTATGCTGCTGATGAATCCACTTGACAATTTTGTTTATTGGTTATTGTTATTCGGTTTTGAATATCTTATAAACGTCAAAAATATCCCTCTCGAATGGAGAGGTGTACTTGGCAAATCCAAAAATGAAGTGGACAGAAAGACCATGAAAATAGAACTACTGAGGAAAATAAAATTGTACTGTAGTTGAGAGGAGGAAAGGGTTATTAATCATAGTAAAAGGTCTTCAATTGGCTTGGCTTTGGCAGTTGGCTTGGCTTTGAATGCTATTATGGCGGCATGGTGACCAACTGGTTACAACGTGCGCCTTACCATTCAGAGGTTGCGAGTTAAAATCCGAGCTCTGGCCTTCCTGTGTGGAGTATGTGTGTTCTCCCTGTACCTGCATGGGTTTCTTGCCACATTCCAAAAAAGTAGGTTGCCCTGTGATTGGCTGGTGACCAATTCTGGGTGCACTGTGCCTCTTGCCCAAAATCAGCTTGGATAGGCTCCAGCTTGGATAGGTTCCAGCATTCCCGTGACCCGAGTGAGGACAAGCAGTACACAGAATGGAAGGATGCTATTATGATTTTTTTCCCCTGACAGCATCTGCTACTCTTAACCCAACTCCCACAAGATCAAAATAAGATCAACCTTCCTGTTAAATTGACATACTGTATGTGCATTTTATATCACTTGCACTCATTGTTTTCTGTAAAAAAATAGGAAAAGATGTCACGATTTAAAATTTCCATCCAGGCATCATTTAGTGTAATAGTGTAGGCAGGGATGCCTAGACTTGAGTTTTTTCACTAGCCAGCTGTCAGAGAATGTCCTACTGCCACCATCATGTCCTATGCCATGTCAATTGGCTGCTCTAATTCTGTACCTGTGAAGGGCTGTAAACCTCTTTCTAGAATTTAAACCAAAGAATTAAAAAAATGAACAGAGGACAGGACCCAAAAATGCACGACTCCAAAACAAATGGACAGTTTCCAAAAAGAGAGGTTTAATAGACGGGCATAGGTCGGTACACAGGCAGGCAATCCAAGAAAGGCAACAGTATCCAAAAACATGAGGCAAAGAGGCAAGGTCGATAATCGGAACAGGGTCAAGTCTTACTGTGAGTCTGGGACGTGGAAACAAGGAATGCTGGAACGCGACGACAAGGTACAACGAACTGGCAACGAGAGGGAATGAGACACGAGGTTAAATACAATAGGTAATTAGGGTGAACGAGGCACAGGTGGTGAAGATGCTCACAGGAGCAGGTGTGTGTGAAACGGGGGAAGACAAAACCCGGAACACACACACATGACATCTGAAGCCATATTGAGTTATTGTATTCCCAAGAAAACTGTAACGTGCGTAATTTAAAACACCCATTCCTACCTATATCCCTTGTGTCACCTCTAGAGAGCCCTTTGACCTTTGCAGCACATCTGGATAACGTGGTGGAGATGATCAAGGTTCTTAAGAATGGAGGTGCTCACTTGGACTTCAGAGCCAAAGATGGTATGACAGCCCTCCATAAAGCAGCACGTTGCAAGAACCAGGTTACACTCACGGTAAGAGAACATATAGGCCTGATTCACTTAAATGCCAAATAACGGGTGCTAAATTGCTTGTTCATTGCATCAAATTGCAGAAGTTCTAAACACTTTACTAACTGCATAGGTGATCCTTTAATAGAAAATTTTAACTGTCTTAATCTCATCCAATGTCTCTCATCCAAGTATAGAAATAACTCACTTTGCCAAGTTTGCAATCGCCAGGGAGGGCTTCACTAGCATGGAGAGCAGGGCCAACCCTACCCAATGTGGCACCCCTGGCGAGACTTTATATGCCCCCCGCCCCCTCCCCATTGGCAAGTTACATATGTTTAAAAAAGAAATCGAATAGTGTTTATTTAAATTGTTTGTTTTTACTACTGTTTTCAGTTTATAACATGTCACCGAATTTAAAATATATTACAAAAGATATTTCTTAATTTTTTTCCTGTATCTGTACTGTTCTTTACTGTCAAACAAATCATGCGAGTGACTTGCTGTGGTGACCCCCTGATTGGACAAAAAAAGTCACAACTTTACCTTTTCTCTTGTTTTCTGAGTGACAAGGTACAAACCACGATCATGCGGAGGAGGAGGGGTCGGGCGAGACGGAACATGTTTTTTAAATTCAATTTGTAGTTTTATTAATCGGGAATTGCGTTCCGTTTGAACCTACAGTATGTTAGCTTTTCCATTTTAGTTGTCATCTTATTGTACCTGTAAACATGCAGCTTCCCCAATTGAAAAAGACCACCAAAGATTTCATCTGGATTTCATTCAATAACGAAGCAGCTTTTTTTCTTTTTTTCCTCCTTTTATTTTGGCAATCAGTAGTTTATTTTTACAGTTCATCAAAAAGTTGTATTCTTCACCAGTTCATCACTTGCGGAGGTGCATTAAATGCATTGGCATTAGCATTTGAGCACCACCCTTAGATTCACTTATGTTTCACATTTCTCCACAATAAATATACATCAAGCCGTCACTGTTGTTTTAACATAAATGTATTAACATAATGTATATCCATGCTCTTATTGCCCTTTAATATGAAATATTTTACAGGAAATTTGATTCATTCAGATGAATTCTTCTATCATGAAAATATTTTAGTCTTATACTATTTTAAGCGCAACCAATGTGACGTCAGACACACGTTGCATGCTCAACTCAATCAGCGCAGCAAACACAGCTTAACGAGTCTTTTGAGCTAAAAACAGAGCTTTACCGTTTGGACTCATGTGGACGATTTAGTCATGGGCAATGTGTTGCACAAGTACCTTTACAAAGCCTCTTTGACCCATTCTGTACTTGCTAACAGCGTTTGTTTACATCAGCGTTGCTTTCATCAGTAGCTGGCTGTGTCGCTTAAATGCTCCGGCCAGGAACGCTGATTTCAAACTATTTCACATGGGTCCTCTTGGCTGTTTATATTACTTCAATTTACCCATTTTACTTTCCTAGAAGTTGAAACACTTTGACTTGAAATTAAGAGTTAATATTATTAATTTGTTTTTTAATATTATTACGCCTGCGACCCTAGTGAGGATAAGCGGTAAAGAAAATGGACCTCACAAGGGTCGCGGGCGTGCTAGAGCCTATCCCAACTATCTTTGGGCGAGAGCCGGAGTACACCCTGAACTGGTCACCAGCCAATCGCAGGGCACAAACAAACAAACAACCATTCGCACTCACATTCACACCTAGGGGAAATTTAGAGTTCAATTAACCTCACATGCATGTTTTTGGAATGTGGGAGGAAACCGGAGTACCCAGAGAAAACCCACGCAGGCATGGGGAGAACATGCATAGTGAGGCAGATGTGCTAACCAGTCGGCCACCTTAATTACTGTATTTTCAGTGTGAATTTTTACTCTTTGGCGCTCCATAGTTTGTGCAATCGACAGTGGGGGAAATTCTTATGTGCAAAGTGTGCAAGCACTGGGGGCGGCACTCTGGGGCGAAGACAGTCGACCATGTGGGCACCTTATAAGGGCCTGTGGATGCCATTAAGGGGTTTTGCACAGGTCGACATTAAAACCAACACCGCCACTGGCAATCACTGTGTCCACTGGCACAGCACCATCATTGCCCTACCCCGTCATTGTCATTCAAACTTCATAGTGGATAGGATTTTTTCATTGGACTTCGGGGCTAATGATTAGGCTAACAAGAAGTAGCAACCATATTAAGGACCGGGAAATAAACTTATGACAAGCTGAGATACTATTATCCTGTATGTTGCTGTTTCTGCCAAATTTGTAAAGTTATGTTTCAGTTTGTGTGGATTTATAAGGAATCATGCATGATTTTTGTTGTCTGTGCTGTTGAAAGAGAAGTTCGAATATAACAATGTTTTTTCTGTTATACACTGTACATGGTTGCCACAATTATTTACACTTAAAAACACAACGATGTCAATTAGTAATTTGGAGTCATGACGTAGTCAGGAAATGGAATGGTTGACATAGCTTGCTCAATAAGTCAGATAACCTTTTTGTTTTGGACTCCCCACTTACACCACCACATGCACCCATTTTGCAGACACTGTTGGAGCTGGGGGCATCTCCAGACTACAAGGACAGCCGTGGTCTGACTCCTTTGTTTCACAGCGTGGTTGTGGGGGGAGACCCAGGTTGCGGTGAGCTCCTTTTGAATCATCACGCCTCTGTGTGCTGCCAGGATGAGAATGGATGGCATGAAATTCATCAGGTACACACAAGCACACCACGAGATTCACCAGCTGCACTCATTTTCACAGAGGGAATTTGGGCTGTTTAGTTATTTAGAGTAATTTGCTTTGGGAAGGCAGTATGAAACCACATAGACACACATTGTGGCAGCTGCTACCCACCTAAGATAAAAGTCATGTTGGGCAACTCGCCCTGCAGCTATGACAACACTATGCGCATCTCCACACTGTGTTTGTGTGTGTGTCTGTGTGTGTGTGTGGGTGTAAGTGTGTGTGCGTGTGCTTGTCTGTGTTTAGACCATCAGTTTTATCAGACTGTGCATATCGCACTCACTGTGTTCACTTCCAAATTCTTTGCCTTCCCCAATCTGTCCCACTTCTGACACAGTAATGATCAGCTTTGAGGCTTGTTATACAACGTTCAGAACTATGTATATGCATCACATATTGCAAATAGCATGGCAATATCAGTGTTTATAATGTTTTTATTCACATTTATTTACCATTATTAAACAAAGTAAATAACTGAATTTCAACGTAAACCTTTTGGTAACATTGTAGGTGGGTCCAGCTAGCTTTACCTTTTTATCTCAATTTGGAATTCTGTTCTATGCAAAATGTTAACATTGTGGTGGCACAACATTTACATTTTGCCTTAATTATTAATTACTTTCAGGAAGTTTGTATCTAGTGATGACCAAGATGAAAATCTTTACCAAAAAAAAGCACTCAGCATGCCTGTATTAAACTCCATTTAATACCCATACAATTTGTCCAACCTTTTCCACTGGTTGTGTCACAATTAGTAATTGTATGGTAATGGACTGGACCCAAAAGCACACGGAGGCGCAGGAAGTAGATGAGTGCTTTATTTGGGGGTAGCTCATGGTTTGTATACCCAAGTCGTGATATGGTTGTCCGTCGGAACAAGCAAGTTGCAGGAAGCGGGAGCTTGTGCAGGTGAAGAGCTTGACAGCGTGGCTGTGAGCGGGCAGCGAAGCGGGAAACCCGGGAGGAACACTGTAGGCGGAGGAGAACACAAGAGGATCAATACAAATGTGGGTAGCCAAGTAATCAATCAAACACAAGAGAAGGAACCACGAGAGTCGGCCTGTGTACTACGAACGAGTGTGAATACTCTGGCGTTGTATCCCTGGATCTGGCACGCTTAAATGCAGGCAGTGATGAGTGCTGATTGAGAACAGGTGCGCGGGCTCGGTGGTAATGATTGTTGGAGAGAGAGGGAAAAGAGAGGCACAAAGCGCCACCCAAGCTCCTAAGAGGAACTGCAGGGCACAGATTATGACAGTAACCCCCCCCAATGGATGCCTCCGGGTATCCTTCCAGGCTTCTCAGGGTGGGCCGCATAAAAATCCCTAATCAATGAGTCATACAATATAAGCCTGTGAGAGTTCCAGGAATGTTCCTCCAGACCATACCCCTCCCTGTCCACCAAAAACTGAATGATGTATCCCAGGAAGTGTACGGAGGAGAGGTGGAATTCACACTTTTCAGGTTTCACAAAGTGGTGGTTCTCAAGTAGTCGTTGAAGGGCTTGGCGGACATGTTGGCGATGTTCTTCGGGAGAGCGGGAGAAGATGAAAATATCAGTGAAATAGACAAAGATGAACCGGTTGACCCATTTCACGGAGGACGCCGTTATTATTGCCGGAGTGCATCTGTGAGGACAGGAGAGATACTTGCTGTGTGCTTAATGAGTCCATGATTTCACAAAGAGCTTTATCCTGTCTCCCTATCTGGGCGCCTTGATGGGCGAGCGCTTCCCTCAACGCTTCCGGTGTTGCTGGGTCCATGGTGGCCAGAGTATTCTGTCACGATTAGTAACCCTATGGTATTGGACTGGAACCAAAAGCAGACGGAGGCGGTGGAAGTAGATGAGAATGGTTTATTTGGGGGTAGGTCAAGGTTTGTATATCCAAGGTGTGATGGTGGTCCGTCGGAACAAGGAACATGCAGGAAGCGCGACCGTGGGCAGGTTGAAGAGCTTGACGGTGTGGCCGGAGCAGGCAGCGAAAGAACACTGGAGGTGGAGGAGAACACAAGAGGATCAGTACAAATGCGGGTAGTCAAGTAATCAATCAAACACAAAGGAAGGAATCTCGAGAGTTGGCCTGTGTACCACGGATGAGGTTGAATACTCTGGCGTTGGATCCCTGGATCTGGCAGGCTTAAATGCAGGCAGTGATGAGTGCTGATTGAGATCAGGTGCGCGGGCGAGGGGGTGATTATTGCTGGAGCAAGAGGGAAAAGAGACCCATATTGTGGCACCCAAGCTCCAAAGAGGAACTGCAAGGCACAGATCATGACAGGTTGGAGAAGAACTGCCACATTTCTATGACCCTATGTAGTTACTTTGGCCAAGCATGACCTTGATGTACAGTGTGATTTTACATATTTACATGTAGTATTTTCTGTCGCACCATTAGGACAATTACAATGCCTCTGCTTCGAAGGAGGATCCGTGTTGTTATACATTTACTTTATTTTATATCTTTATTATTTATTTTGGTCAGTAATTAGGAGAAAAAAAAGGTAAATGTCTTTTTTTTCATCACCGTGTTTTGTTTTCACCCCTGCTGTATGATTTGTTTTTTTTGTTCCATCGTATGATTTTTTTAAATACATGCCAGTTTATTTTATTTTTATTTTTTTATAAAACTTTGGGTGACCCATGTGCATAACAACGCTGAGGCTTGAGAAATTGATTTTGCTTTAACTGTTTGATCTCAATAAAATCATTCATCATTAGTCCCATCCATTCGATCTTTGTTTCATTCGCCAAAAAAGTAGCCTCCTTGCAAACATACAGACTTGCAAACAACTACAAAATACGATGATAAAAAATAACACTTACCAAAATATGTCAAAAGATATCAAATAAAGGAAAAAGATGTGACGTAAAAAGTAATTATATATGTTGTTGAAAGTAAATGTATAACATGACAGATTCTTCTTTAAAGATTTCATTTTTCCTTGTGTGACTGACAGTCAATTTACTTACTCAGAAAATACTGCATGTGTAACTATGTACTGTATATCAATGTCCTTGTTGCACCATTCTGGAAATAATAACTTTTATTTCACCAGCAAGCACTCAAGTTATAATTGTATATAGCTAATGTATGATGATGGATCCCTTGAAATCATTCTGATTTCTTACTGTAATGTATGTGGTGGATTGTCCAACTTTGATTACATTTTAAATATAGCAATTTACACCTCTTTCTATTATATTGCTGTATTTCAGTATATTTTGGGCCAAACAAACAACGGCCCTCTTCGGAATCTCGTTTTTACTTAAGAACTTTCCTTTCCTATCCAAGCGAGATGAACTGGAAGTACTTGGAGGACTGGCCTTTCAAATTCTACAAAATGCTTAGGAAAGTTGCCTCAATGCCACCTTTAATCCACCTTCAGCATAGGTTACCGGTACTCCTTTGCAACCTTTACGATAGGAAAGGAAATTTATTACACACAATCCTGTACAGCAGTACAACAGCAATATTTAAAGCAAGAGACCACCGACAAGGTTTACAAACTTCACAAAGACGCTTGAGTGTCACGTTAGAGACTTTAAAAATAATTACATAAAACTTTTATCTGGAAAAAAAGAACATACCAGAACAAATAAACAAAAATGCATCATGAATACAGACCTAGTGAACAATAACAATGTGAATATAAAATTTGCCTCAATAATTTTAACATTAATATTATAGGCTAGCCATACAAAAACACACAAAAAAAAAACAGCTGTAAACGCAAAACATAAAATACGGAAACATCTGTGAGGGATAAAACTTCCAGTTAAAGAGAAAAAGGACAAAAAAAACAAGCTAGAGACCTCTTTCCTTTCATATTTATTCAGAAAACAGAACATACAAACACAATCGCCAGGGGGTGACATACGATCAGTGGCAAAAAGGCAAATGATCATATTACAAAAATACATAGATTCAAAGTTTTAATATCTTTCACCGTGTCTATTGGTCCTAATATATTGCTTGTCTTCATTTTAGTATACCTATCTATATATTTTTAATTGTTGTAGAAATATTTAACATGGGTAGAATCTGTGGATTATTTTAAAAGACTCCTCAGTGCTGTCCTTTCCTATGTTCGAAAGGTGGCACCTTTTCACGTCTCCTTGACCCGTTGACGTATTACTGCAAAGGTTAAGGAAAGGTGGCATTAAGGTTAGGAGATTGGAGAATCCGAAGAGGGGCCTCGTGATTCTCTTTCTTTGGACATTTCCGCATTTCCGGTGCTCTTCTAAACAAATGCAATTCCTTGTTGTTTTACACAGAATCCTTTTTTTCTTCTTCTTCTGATTGGTGCATTTTATCGTATTTAGACTTCATCTAATGCCTTTAATCTCCTGCTCACGCTCATGTGTTCCTCCTTTTTTTTAAGTGGCTGGATTCAAACTGAGGTTATACCGTTTCTCCCCATTCTTAATCTTATCTCATTTGTAGCACATTGGCATCTAGTGTTCAATGCATGGTACTGCAACATCTGCTTTCTTCTGTCGGAGGTAAAGGTTGTGTGCTGCTATCTTGTGTTTGCAGGCCTGCCGACATGGACATGTGCAGCACCTGGAGCATCTACTGTTCTATGGAGCAGACATGAGTGCTCAGAATGCCTCAGGAAACTCTGCCCTACATGTCTGTGCGCTATATAACCAGGTGAGTAGTGGGCACAAAGTTGGTTAAAATGTCCATTTTAGCCAGGGGTCAATTCTCCGGTTAAACATATGCACAAGAAATGAGGAGGGGCAATATAGCATGTGAGGAAAAATATAAATTTAAAGTTACAATATAAATAACTACCTTAAAATATTACATTTTGATTGCAAACAGCCTCGTAATACAAGAATAGCATTTCTCGTGTTGCCTTGGCAATCTAGAATCAACCCCTTTCATGATCTATAATGTTAATACACCATCCTCGATACCTCTCATGCTGTTTGTGCTCATTTAAAGGTCAGATGACAAAGATGTTATGGGGTCAGTTAAAATTCATATTTGTGATGTTTATATGTTATGTAATACATGCACGTAACTTCCAGCAAGTTTTCAACCATAGTTTAGGTAAAAATTAGGTTTTTATGACGCATATTGAGTCCTCCCCGAAGATACCCGAAGCTCAAGACACCAGGGTGTGGTTACTCTATCCACCGCAAGGGCTACCGGAAGTGATGTTGCAATTGACAAACACAGTGCACTACACACTATACGCAATAGTGAGCAACGTGTTGAAATATGTGGAGGAGGAGGATTTCGACGTACTGGAGCACCCAACTGAAATTGGCATCGTCAAAGCGTACATGTTTGAGCCGAACAGGAGGTCGAAACCTGACAGTGACGACGACGAGCAGCCAAGTAGCAGCTGTAAAACAGAAAAAGAGTGGCCACTGGCTCGATGTGACGGTATGTCAAAAGCATGTCTTTTTATACAGTCATGGCTTGAAATAATGCCACCCCAGGGGTGCCAATATTTTTTAGCACGACTATACGCATTATATATTCATATATGTTTCAGTGACATGGCACATGCTTTTACATAGGATCCAGTATTCCTATATATTGTGTACCCTTCGCTCGAGTTGCGTTATAACACGCCGCACACAGTCTTTGCCGTGTGTCTGTTGGCTTGTCATATAGGCAAAAGTACAGACGTCAGCACTGAAAACTACTGTGTGGGTCTTTTTCATACTCCCCAGTGCATAGTAACCATAATACCTACCAGTCGTAGGTATATACAAGGAAAATGCTCACCTCTTGTCTGCGCCGCTTCGCTGGTGCATCGTGGCGGCTGCGAGATTTAGTTCTTAGTTGGCACCGCAGCTGGTTTCAGCCTCTGCCTAACTACTACTAAACGCGCCGATTTGGAATGCTTGCTAGGCACCCATAGGTGACCACGTTTCTTCCCTTGCCGAGTGACTTTCACTATCCACTGGTCACGTATTCCTTCTTCACTTGGAAAACCCCCCCAAAAAAACTCTTGCCGCTGCATGAACCATTTGTACAACCAAATGCCACACAATAAACCATTGTGACATTGTTAAATCATACGACAACAAATATACAAGGACGGGAACAACAGCACGGAACAATAGCACACAACGCCAAATGAACAGGATGTTTGGCTTGTGTGACGTCACAGCGCCGGAAAGAGACGAGACCGGAAGGTGCATTCTGCATCATATTTATCAATTTAACTCTTGTATATCTGCCATATAATCACTTCAAAATGGCAGTTTATAAAGGGATTCTAGAGTTATCAAGCACAATTTTAAAATATTTGTCCTCTGACCTTTAAGTGCTAATGTTACTATTTAGAGCTGTATGCAGACATTCTACAAACTGATTCAATGTTAAAATGATCAACTAATGTGTAAGACATGACAATATAACTGTTTTTGGTATTTTTAATGTGTAAATTCAAAGGTTCTCTTTAGCTTTTGACCATCATTTCTGGTTCCATTTCCTCCAGCGGGAAGTTAGTTAGCTCTTGCATTATGGACAGACAATTGGTACCAAACAGTTTTCAACTCAGATGAGATGCAATCTTTGAGCATGCTAAGATTTTCAACCAGTAGGTCATAATACATTCGGTAACTAGTAATGGAAGTGAAGGTCGAATGTGAATATCGACTCCATAACTAACTTCTCTTGGCCAACTCGTCAACAAATGCACACGGATATGATTTTTATTCCAAACGGCAGTAAACCATGCAAGATTCCAAAGTAGCAGTAATTCAGACTGTTTCCTTTGACTATAGTGGACAGTATATCAACAAAAAGGACTGAAACATGAAATTCTCATTTGCTAAAAAGTCACCCAAAACAGCTTCAGTTATGTCAGAATCCACTACCATCATCTCACTGCCTCAATTTAGTCTTTTTTAAAAGCGTGTGGTGCTGTTTCTGCTGCTCTACCTCATTCAGTTCAGTTCTGTGTCTATGCACCCTGCTGGCTTCTTGTTCCTTCTCCTCATGGGAATAATTACGTGCTTTTTTTTTTTTTTATTGCTCCACACACAAATACCAAATACTAATCCCTAAATTTAGAACTGTAGGTTTATGGATACTTTCTGTCAAAAGGTTTGCATGTTCTCCTCGTGCTTGCGTGGGTTTTCTCTGGGTACTTGGGCTTCCGCCCACATTCCAAAAAGATGCCTGTTAGGTTCTTTGAAGATTCTAAATTTCCCATACAGTACAGTACGTGTGAATGTTTGTCTACCAAATGTGCCCTGGCATTTGGCTGGTGACCAGGCCAGCGTGTAACCCGTCTCTTGCTCAAAGTCAGCTGGGATAGGCTCCAGCTCACCCTCGACCCTAATGAGTACAACAGTGTCCAGGGCTCTTCTGAGGGGTATTGCTGCAAGTGTCTTCACTCTTCTTGTTTTTTTTTCTTTTTTCTTTTCCCAAAAACTACTTGTAAAGCAAAAATATGGTGTGTAAATTTGTCATACCACAGAAAAGAGTGTTGAAAACAACCCTGCCAAATTTGAAAATATTAAAAATCTCACCAAGTATATAAAACAAGGCTTCAAAATCATGAAAAATCAAAATTGTCTCTGCTGTAAAATCCTGTGGGCATGCCTGACGAATGCATTGAAACCACACCCCATTCAACTGTTAAGTGTCAATCAAATACCATACTAGAACCTGGAAAATGGATGCTATGTTGTATAGCAATTTTCTTAAGCCTAATGTTTGAGACACCAGAACCAGAATATAACTCTGAGCCAGAAGAAACTGACCTATTGGAGAATCAACCTCGTTCCTCTCAGTCTGCAGCAAAACAGTAATTTTTCCCCACCCATTTATGGGCTACCAATATGTATTAGTACAGTGGTCCTTATATAGCGTGAAAATAAAAATTTGGGGAATGTTCAACTCTCACCCCCTGAAATGTGTTCACCTACGGGCAATTTAGAGTCTTCAATGAACCTACCATGCATGTTTTTGGGATGCGGGAGGAAACCGGAGTGCCCGGAGAAAACCCACGCAGGCATGGGGAGAACATGCAAACTCACAGGCAGGGCCGGGGATTGAACCCCCGTCCTCAGAACTGTCAGGCATACGCTCTAACCAGTCGTCCACCGTGCCGCCGTAAACCGATTACTAACTAATTTAGTCTTAAATATCATATTATAATTAATTAAACCAGTTGTTGGTGGCCATTTTGAAAAATGGGTGCCATGTTGAAAAATCATGCCTCCATATCCACATCTTTTGGGAATGCCTTTGGCTATATGTGTACCAAATTTCATGCTTTTATCACAAACTGAACAATTCCTGTATATTTTTGAACTAACCTGCTTCACGATAGTGATGAGTACTAGTGCTGATCACTATATAGTACAAATGTGCAACATTTTAAAAAGAAGGAAATAAACAAACTCCTGTCACGCTTTTGACTGATCAGAATCATTTTTATTTGGCAAGTATGTCAAAAACACACAAGGAATTTGTCCCCGGTAATTGGAGCCGCTCTATTACGACAACAGAGAGTCAATTGCCAGAGAATACATTTGAGACATAAAGACACTAAAAAAAAAAAAAACATTTACTGCGCAATAAAAGGTTCAGTAAGGCCAGTAATCTGGTAATTATTTATTTTTTTGACAATTGTGCAAAATGATGCCGAGTCCTCTAGCAATAAGTGCAATTTGAAATGACTAATAGAACAATAGCGTGGTGTAGTGAGCATTGTGCAAATGGCGCAGAGACTTGTGACTAGTAGTGCGATAATCTGGGACAATGTCAATTGTGCAAATGGTGCAGATACTTCTCGAGCACATGAGTGTCCAGTATTGGTCAACAACAGATATGCAAATAGTGCAGCGTGGCGAGACTACTACAGTGAGTCCATGAGTGATGTATAATTGGCCCGACAGAGATGTGACTACAATCTCAAGACAAAGTTGGCAGCATGTTACAATGGTTAGTTAATGGCAAGAAGGAAGAAGGTGTTGTAATGTCTGCTTGTTTTAGTTTGCATTGATCAATACTGCCTACCTGAGGGAAGGAGCTGGAAGAGGTTGGGATCAGGAGGTGGAGGGTCCAAGAGGATTTTGCATGCTCTTGTCTTAGTTCTAGCAGCGTGTAAGTCCTCACGGGTGGGTAGGGCGTTACCGACAATCTTTTCAGCAGGTTTGATTGTCCGTTGCAGTTGGAGTTTTTCCTTTTTTGTGGCAGCACCAAACCAGACTGTGATGTATGAACACTGGACAGCTTCGATGACTGCTGTGTAGAAGTCCTGAAGTCCACTATCATCTCTACAGTCTTGAGCGTGTTCAGCTCCAGGTTGCGTCGGGCGCACCGCACCTCCAGCCGCTCCACTTCCTGTCGATACGCAGCCTCGTCACTGTCTTTGATGAGGCCGATGACTGCAAACTTCGGGAGTTTGACAGCCGGGTGGGTTAAGGTGCAGTCGTTTGTGTAGAGAGAGAAGAGCAGCGGAGAGAGGACACAACGTTAGGGTGCCCAAGTGCTGGTAGTGCGTGTCGATGAGTTGGTGTCCCCCAGCCTCACCTGCTGTGTCCTGCCCGTCAGGAATCCACTGGAAAATGGTATTATCTAACCATTGTATGTTAGCACAATGTACTACATTATATGGAAACAATCCTGAATAATATTCATAGTTGACGTAAAACTTCAAAGGTATTGAACAACCTCTAAATATTAATATTGATAAAATGTTTCCTCTCCTTGAGCCATCACCTTATTATGGTGGAGAGGATTGTGTGTCCCAATGATCCTAGGAGCCAAGTTGTTTGGGGCTTTATGCACCTGGCAGGGTCACCCATGGCAAACAGGTCCTAGGTGAGGGACCAGACAAAGCACGGCTCAAAAGACTCCTTGGATGCGTAAAAATACTGGAAAACGTTTTCGCTTGCCCGGACGCGGGTCACCGGAGCGAGGCCTGGAGTTGCGGCTCAAAGATAAGTGCCTGGTAGCTGGGCCGGCACCCATGGGACCCAGCCGGGCACAGCCCGAAAGGGTAATGTGGGTCCCCCTTCCCATGGGTTCACCCTCTGTGGGAGGGACCATAGGGGTTGGGTGAAGTGTGTGGTGGCCGAAGGCAGGGACTTTGGCAATCCGATCCCCGGCTACAGAAGCTGGCACTAGGGACGTGAAACGTCACCTCTCTGGCAGGAAGGAGCCCGAGCTGGATATGTGAGTTCGAGAAGTTCCGACTAGATATAGTCGGGCTCGCCTCCACACACAGCTTGGGCTCTGGTACCAGTCCTCTCGAGAGGGTTTGGACTCTCTTCCACTTCAGCGTACCCACTATTTTCGGTCTCCTTGGAGGGGGTGCTGGAGAGCAATCCCGCTGGGGACTCCATCATTCTGCTGGGGGAATTCAATGCTCATGTAGGCATTGACAGTGAGACCAGGAATGGCGTGATTGTGAGGAACGGCCTCCCCAATCAGGACCTGAATGGTGTTCCGTTATTGGACTTCTGTGCTCATCAAGGATTGTCCATAACGAACACAATCTTCAAGCTTAAGGGTGTCCATACATGTACTTAGCACCAGGACAGCTTAGCCCGTAGTTCAATGATCGACATTGTGGTCGTGTCATCGGACTTGCGGCTGGGGTGAAGAGAGGGGCGGAGCTGTCAACTGATCACCACCTGGTGATGTGTTGGCTCCGATGGTGGGGGAACATGCCACTCCAACCTGGCAGGCCCAAACGTTATGTGGGGGTCTGCTGGGAACTTCTGGCAGAATCCCCTGTCAGAAGGAGTTTCAACTCACACCTCTGACAGAACTTTGCTCACCTACCGGGGGAGGTGGGGGACATTGAGTCCGAGTGGATCATGTTCCGCGCCTCCATTGCTGAGGCGGCCGACCAGAGCTCTGGCCGTAAGGTAGTCGGTGCCTGTCATGGTGGCAACCCCCAAACACGTTGGACACCAGCGGTGAGGAATGCCGTCAACCTGAAGGAGTCCTATCGGGCCTTTTTGGTTTGTGTGACTCCTGAGGCAGCTGATGAGTACTGGCTGGCCAAGTGGAATGCAGCTTTGATGGAAGCTGAGGCCAAAACTCAGGCTTGGGAGGAGTTAGGTGAAGCTATGGAGAAAGCTCTGACGGCTTTCAGGAAATTCTGGTCCACCATCCGGCGGAGGTGGAAGCAGTGCACCATCAACACTGTGTATAGTGGGGTTGGGGCGCTGCTGACCTTGACTCGAGACGTAGTGAGTCGGTGGGGAAAATCCTCCGAAGAACTCCTCAATTCCACTGACACGCCTTCCCGTGAGGAAGCAGAGTCTGGGTTCTCTGAGGCGGGCTCCCCCATCTCTGGGGTTGAGGTCACCGAGGTGGTTAAAAAGCTCCTCGGTGGCAAAGGCAAGGGGGTGGATAATATTCTCCCAGAGTTCCTAAAATCTCTGGATGTTGTGGAGCTGTCCTGGTTGACATGCCTCTGCAACATCGCGTGAACATCGGGGACAGTGCCTCTGGATTCTAACTACAGGGGATCACACACCTCAGCCTCCCTGCTAAGGTTTATTCAGGGGTGCTCAGGAGGAGGGCCCGTCGGGAAGTCGAATCTCGGATTCAGGAGGAGCAGTGTGGTTTTTATCACCGCCGTGGAACAGTGGACCAGCTCTACACCTACAGCAAATACTGATTTGATATAGTAGCGATACTAACCCAAAAGCAGCCTACTTCCAACAACTCCTCCTTTTCAGTTGATGATTTCATGCAATTTTTAACAAAGGATTTGTGCTCTTTAGGAATGAGATTAAGGACACCATGTCTCATTGAATTCTTCGATTACTGAAATTAATATGGGCACCATTCAGGATACCCGACTGGCTACCCTCTCTCATTTTGAGGACGTATCCCATGATAGAGTCACAAAACAGTTAGTGCGGCAAACAGACAATGTGCTTGCTCTTGACCCTTTTCCTGGGAAACTCGTTAAAGAGCTTTTTTTAATCTTAGGACCTTCAATCTTACATATTATAAATGTATCACTCTCCTTCGCCGCTGTACTTGCAGCTTTCAAGACAGCCGTTATTCAACCCCTACTCAAAAGACCCAACCTCGACCCTGAGTGTCTTTGGAATTACAGGCTGCTGTCAAAGCTCCCATTTATTAAAACAATTATTGAAAAAATTGTAGTACAACAGCTTAATGATTAGGATTGGGCATCGAGAACCGATTGGAACTGGGACTAACGTCCCGGGTCTCCCGGAAACGTTCAAATTAAATAATTTCGGTTCCCAGTTTCAATGCCTAGTCCACCGACCCCCAAAGAAGAAGCCGTGAAAACCAACAAAGACGTGCCGAAAACCAACGAAGAAGAATGCGCAGGAAGACGTGCATGTGCCCAACAGCGGTGGCAGCAAAAAAAAGTGTCTTAACTTTGTTAAAATGACCAGTTGCTTCAGTGCAACACTTGGAATAAGATTATATTGTGCAAATGAAGTTTTCACAATGTGTAGCATCTGATGCGCTCCGAGCCTCAGCCTACACCGCGCGGGGCTTCAGTGAAGTCAACTTTCAGTCTATCGAGTGACTAATTGACAACATTGAGGCAGCTAACAAGGTAAACGGTTGATTGCACTTTTGCACTGATGGTTTTTCACGTTTATTTTAGTCTACAAATCAACGTAAGAGCCGATGACAGGAAAAAAAAGCTTAACATTGAGTTAAAACTTCACAGTAGCAACTTTACATCACAATAAATTGGGACAGAATTCACATAAACGTTGTCTCACAGTATCACAAACGCTAACCTTGTGCCTCAATGGTGGGTAAAGATAGCAATCAACGTTTTATAGCATTTGGTTCCATCCGTTAAAAGAAAAAAAATAAAATAAAATCTCCAGTACCGTGTGAAGTTACTTTTAGTGCCAAAGTGCTGAGTTCCAGTGCGTACCCTTCAAAATAATAGGTTAGCTTAAAATGGGAAGTCAAGTTCAAACTTGCACATATAAACCATTTCACGTGATAAAACAGTCCCAAATAACGATTTTAACAATGCTATATTTAACTGTTAGCTGAAACATTAATTAATAAATATTAAGTCAATCGGGTTAGTTACACACACATTGCTTTTTAGTTCATAGGTTTGATATTGATACTGGTTATAAAGAACCCAGAGTCAAATGTTCATTCTAGTCTATGCTGCGGGCTGCTAAGAAAATGCATGTTCATAATATGGACACCCTTTATTTAAACCATGCAAACTTTTTTGACAGAGCCCCATAAAAGAATCGGAATCGAGAATCGTTTGGAACCGGAATTGAAATAAGGAACCGGAATCAGGACTGGAATCCCTCAAATTCAAACGTTGCCCAACTCTATTAATGTTCACATGTCCTCGAGCAATCTATTTGAAAGTCTTCGGCCTGGATTCAGGGCAGACCACGCCACTGAAACGGCCCTCGCAAAAGTGACGAATGTTCTTTTACTAGCTATGGATTGTGACACCTCATCAATACTATTATTACTCAACCTCAGCGCTAACTCAGATACCGTTGATCACAATATACTACTAGATTGCCTCAAAATGTGTATCGGAAGTACAGGCGCAGCACTTTCTTGGTTTAGTTCTTATCTCTGGGGTAGGATGCGCCGTGTAATTTGTGGTAATGTGATCTCTGAGTATTATAATGTCACTTGTAGAGTGCCGCAGTGACCGTTACCCGGCCCTCTTTTGTTAAGTATTTATATGCTTCTGCTTGGCGATCCATCCATTTTCTGAGCCGCATATCCTCACAAGGGTTGCGGGAGTGCTGGAGCCTATCGCAGCTATCATCGGGTAGGAGGCGGGGTACACCCTGGACTGGTTGCCAGCCAATTGCAGGGCACATAGAAACACACAACCATTCGCACTCACATTCACACCTACGGGCAATTTAAAGTCTTCAATTAACCTACCATGCATGTTTTTTGGGATGTGGGAGGAAACCGGAGTTCCCGATATCATACACAAATATAAGATTAGCTTTCACTGTTATGCCGACTATACTCAGCTATACATGCCATTAAAACTAACTAGCCCGCGCAATTGCGCTAATCTGGAGGTGTCTGGCTGAGATTAAACCGTGGATGTCCTGTAATTTTTTGCCTTTAACCCTGAGAATACTGAGCTGTTGATTATTTGCCCTGCTAAACACAGCTTCTTGTTTAAGGACACCACTCTGAGTTTTGACAAAAGCACCATTATCCAAAGTCAGTCAGCAAAAAATCTTGGCGTTATAATTGACTCAACTCTCTCCTTTCAAAAGCACATTAAGAATATTACCGAAATAGCATTTGCACTTGTTACGTCTCACCTTGACTATCGTAACGTTGTGGTTTCTGGTCTTCAATGTCTAGTATTAAAAGCCTGCAGTTAGTACAAAATGCTGCACCAATACTTTTGATGAGGACAATAAAGTTTGTTCATATTACCACCATATTACATTGGCTCCTGGTCCACTTGAGCTGCAATTTTAAGGTCCTGTTACTTACTCATAAAATAGTACATGGGTTAGCACCCTCTTATCTTGCTGACTTAGTTGTACCGTGTGTTCCATCCCCAAACCTAGGCTCGCAAAACGCTGGTCTCTGGGTGACTCTGAGAGCCAGAAACAAGTCCGCAGACTCTCGACCATTTCCTATTTGGGCTCCAGTACTTTGGAATGCCCTACCCGTAGATATTTGAGCTGCTACCTCAGTAGAAATGTTTAAATCCCGATTTAAGACTTACTTCTACTCTTTGGCATTTAATTAAAGTACTACATGTAGGCCTGTTTTACTGCCGCTTGCCCACCCCCTATTCCACATCTCCTGCTCGGAGAGAGGGCGAGCTGACATTGATCGAATCTGAGGCTGTTGCTGATTGGGTTCTGCACCCACCAACTGGGACAAGATGTGAGGGGGACCATTTCCCCCGGAGTCTTTGCTATGGAGGATTCTACTCCGACCAACCGTGTCAGGTCTTGAGGCAGAACCACTTTCCCAAAGGCGTCTACCTTTAAATGGACTCTTATGCCATCTTAATGAACATTGTACAGCATCTTGCCATCGTAATGAACATTGTACAGCACCAGACTATGTGATAAATATTGCCCACATGACATCCATTGCAGCCTAGTCATCATGGAAGGTTTATTTTTTCCCCAAATGGGTTTTTGAGTTTTTCCTGGTCCGATTGGGCAGTTTAGATTAGGAGATGTCATCAATCATTGCCAACTGTGGGCCTGTGAAGCCCTTTGAGACTTTTATGATGAAGGGCTATATAAATAAACTTGACTTGATTCAATTTATCTTGATTCAACCTTTGCAGGCACACATGAAATGTTGCCTCCACAAGTTAAATTTATTTTTTCCCCGCACACACTGGGCTCTGCCTCCGGAAGCAGTCAGTCAACATGCATACTCAGCGCCAAGCGACGCTGGAGAGGAGACTCAGAAGTCTGGCTGTAAGGACGAGATAAAAGCCCACTGGTCCACATTGTATCGAAAGCCGGACTCACCATTGGTCCTGCAGTAGAAGGGCAAGCTCACTTGTATGAAACAGTGGCTGTATGTATGTATGTATGTATGTAATTCTTGCTCCTTCGGGTATTTTGACAAAAGCGTGTCACAAACCTGGTAAGACACTTGAACTGTTTTAAATCATGAGAGAAATTGCAACTCCTTGAATAAGCACAGTATGTTGTCACAAATTGTATGAGACCAAAAGTGCTTGAGCACGGACTACCCATGTGTGAGTGCACTCCCAGTAAAATAATTCTTCACTAATGCATATGAATAAGAAAAAACACAAGTACTCAAATGCATTCAGCATGGTCATCTTTGGTCAGCTTTGCTTGTCTTTTGGCCTAACAGCCTTGATTTTACTAGCACGATGGAAGTTCTGTCTTACCCGAATCGATATCTTCAATGATGTAACTTGTAAAACAGTTCAAATAAAATGTAAAAACTTAGCGAATGGCTGAAGAAGGTCATGTCCAACTCCTCATATGATTGTGATGTGGTAGTGTTGTATCTATATAACGATAGCATTACCGTATGTTTCTCCTCGCGGTATCTTTTGTGTTTTCTGTCAGCAAAAAGCCACCCGAGATCGCCCACATTTCCATTTAAAGGCATCTATGCTATCTGATATCAAACGTGTGAATAAAAATGACATAAGCATTAGTGTAACACTTAGATGTTGAATCTGTGATGCTATTTAATGCTGACAACATTGCTATGTATCAATATCTGCATATGAGTCAGTATGAGCCATTTCCCAACTCTCCATAGCTTATTATGGATCTAAAAAAAAGTCTTTGTATGTGTGCGCGCACGGTCCATGCGTGGTTGAGCACTTTGTGGGCGATTTGTGCAGCAGATTCAAGCCCCTCAGCAGTCTCCATCTCTCTGTTCTTCTCTCGCTCTTCTCTCTCAATTTCTCTCACCCTCCTCTCTCTGTCTTTGGAGTGGAGGAATAGATACACACTTAACAGCCAGCGATGCTGCATTCCTGACATAGGTAGTAGATGTTCTGTTGTCTCTTCTCTCCCTTTACGAGGGATGGGATGATATTAAACAGCTCCTGCTCTACTGACTTATTTGGCTTTAGACAATTCTTCTCATGTCACTGGAAGACACGCGACCTTTCTTCTGACCAAAGTAGGAGACTTGAAGAGCCCCGATGTCTTAGATCCAGCTCTTCTTTCTTTAAATATGTATTCTTTCTTCCCCAGGATAACTGTGCCAGAGTGCTGCTTGTTCGTGGAGCTGATAAAGAAGTCCGGAACTACAACAGCCAGAGTCCTTTTCAGGTAGAGTCAAAAATAAAAGAATGCCAAAGTCTTCAGCCATTGCATGTTAACTATTGTAAGGGATTGGTTTCAGCTTTCAGCACATAGGGAAAGCATTTATGGTACATTTCACATTTGTTTCCATGGTAGCAGTACAATATGGTCAAGGTCAGCTGCCACAAGGGATTACAAATGTCTTTCTAGGAAAGACTGGATTAGATGTGTTTCATTTGAATGGCATTTTGTGGGAAATTGCAAGTCTTGGATTTAAAGTCATTATGCTCTTTTGTGGGCCACCTTTATAGCACAAAATATATTTTTTAAGCTTGAAATTTTCAAGTTTTAGTTCATTGACTATATTCAGAGCATTTTGGTACTTTTTCTGACCTATTCATAAATAATTGCATTTTTATTTTAGAATATCATGCCATGACAGAAAGGAAGAAAGCCTGAGAATCACGACATGAAGATAAAGCTAACATTTAAAAAACTACATATTAGGGGCCCACACTGAAAATAAAAATTATATATATATAAAAAAATAATAATAATCATGAAAATAAAGTTCACACACAAAACACCTAACAGTACAAGGGCAGCGGAGGAAAAAAAGTAATTGTACAGGAAGAAAGTACAATATAAAATACTTTAAGAAAGTATATCAGCAGAGCAGTGTGTTCACATTTTAGAATAGGTTTTACAAACAATGAAATACTATGTTCATAGTCTAAAAGTGATCAAAGTAATAGTATTTTGGCACAACTACAGCAGACTGTCATCAGTATAAGGACTTGTGATTTTTATATTCATACTATTTATATTCATCGCTTTTTATAGTTGTTTTAACAATCTAATATTAAATGCTATGAAATGAAAGGAACCAGAACAGCAAGAATGGCAGACGGAAGGACAATAGCATGAGAACCAACTAAACAGAAAACAATAAAGCTTGCTGGTTCTTGTTGAGAAACATGAACCTCTCAACATGAACAGTCTAGTGACAGTCCGTAAATGTAAAGACAGTTCAAGTAATGCAGAGGTGCTGAAGTGCTAACTTGACGACTCAGTGTGCCAATTTAACTATCCTTGGTAAACTCACTTTATTCACGTTCCATCGTTCTGAGTTTGTAGGGTTGCTCGAGGTATAGAAGAAAATATTTTTGGATGTTCTGAAGTTCTGTTTTCATGCTGGTGTTGTATTGAGCAGAATAATAATGCCAAAGGGAGTTATGTTTTAGCTGAGATCTGAATGGTCCTATTAGTTTAGTTGACTTCCTGTTCTTGTTCAGGCCACAAGATAGTTGAGATTGAGTTGGCAGCACCACTGCTGGTTCCAGTCTGTCTTTTGAACCTTAAAGGACCTCGCTAATGCTCTGAACATTCCCACTTATTCCATAGTTCTGGACTTATAAACGATGTCTGCAGAAAGAATTCCCCCAAAATAAACAGACATTTTAGGCTTGTTTTCAGAATCAGAATCATCTTTATTTTGCCAAGTATGTCCAAAAAACGCACAAGGAATTTGTCTCCGGTAGTTGGAGCCGCTCTCGTACGACAACAGACAGTTAATTGACAGAGAACACTTTTGAGACATAAAGACATTGACAAAAACAGTCACTGAGCAATAAAGGGTTGCTATTAGCTGGTAATGCCGGTACAATTTAAAAACGTTTTTTTTTTTTTTTTTTTTTTTGACAATTGTGCAAAAAGATGCAGAGTCCTCTAGCACTTAGAGCAGTTCGAATGACTAATATTGCAATAGTCCGGTGCAATGACCATTATGCAAAGGGCGCCGAGACGTCAAGGAATGTATGCAGTTTAAAGTGACTAGGAGTGCGATAATCTGGGACAATGTTGATTGTGCAAATGTTGCAGATACTCCTCAGTCAGTGTGCAAGTGGTGCAAATGCTACCCTGGCATGAGTGGCCAGTATTGGTCAACAACAGATATGCAAATAGTGCAGCTTGGCGAGACTACTACAGTTCTGGCAGCGTGCAAGTCCTCAAGGGTGGGTAGGGGGGGTACCGACAATCTTTTCAGCAGTTTTGATTGTCCGTTGCAGTCTGTCCTTTTTTGTAGCAGCACCAAACCAGACTGTGATGGAAGAACACAGGACTGATTCAATGACCGCTGTGTCGAACTGCCTTAGCAGCTCCTGTGGCAGGCCGTGCTTCCTCAGAAGCCGCAGGAAGTAGATCCTCTGCTGGGCCTTTATGAGGACGGAGTTGATGTTGATCGCCCACTTCATGTCCTGAGAGACTGTAATTCCCAGGAACTTGAAGATCTCGACGGTTGACACAAGGCAGCTGGACAGCGTGAGGGGCAGCTGTGCCGAAGGATGCCTCCTGAAGTCCACGATCATCTCTACAGTCTTGAGCGTGTTCAGCTCCAGGTTGTGTCGGCCGCACCACAGCTCCAGCCGCTCCACTTCCTGTCGATATGCCGACTGGTCACAGTCTTTGATGAGGCCGATGACAGTGGTTTCATCTGCAAACTTCAGGAGTTTGACAGCCGGGTGCGTTGAGTTGCAGTCGTTCGTGTAGAGAGAGAAGAGCAGCGGAGAGAGGACACAACCTTGGGGTGACCCAGTGCTGATGCTGCATGTGGATGAGGTGGCCTCCCCCAGCCTCACCTGCTGTGTCCTGCCCGTCAGAAAGCTGTAAATCCACTGGCAGATGGCATGCGAGACGCTGAGCTGGAGAAGCTTGGAGGAAAGGAGTTCAGGGATGATGGTGTTGAACGCCGAGCTGAAGTCCACGAACAGGATCCTCGCGTCGGTGCCTGCACTGTCGAGGTGTTGTAGGTTGAAGTGCAGTCCCATGTTGACTGCATCATCCGCAGACCTGTTTGCTCGGTAGGCAAACTGCAGGGGGTCCAGCAGGGGACCTGTGACGATCTTGAGATGGTCCAGCACCAGGCGTTCAAAGGACTTCATGATCACAGATGTCAAGGCGACAGGCCTGTAGTCATTCAGACCCGATATTGCAGTTTCCTTGGGGATTGGGATGATGGTGAAGCGTTTGAAACAGGATAGTACTAAGCACAGTTCGAGAGATCTATTGAAGATCTGTGTGACTTTGAGGCAGGATGGGGACACAAGGTCTGGGCCTGCCGCTTTGTTAATCTTTTGTTGTTTGAAGATGCGTCTCACAGCCTTCGTGGATGGTCAACGCAGAAGTCAGAGGTGTGATTGTGGTCGGTGGTGCCACTGTGTGGGGTGTGAAAGTGTCCTTTTCAAATCTGCAGTAGGTATTCAAGTCGTCAGCTAGTGTACTATTGTTCTCAGCTTGGGGTGATCGTCGCTTGTAATTGGTCAGCGATTGTAATGCATGCCAGACTGATTTAGAGTTGTTACCAAGTTTTTCCAACTTTGCTGCATAGTTCCTCTTTGCAATGTTAATTTCAATTTCAAAATTTCATTTTGGAGGTGGAGGGATTCCGCGCTGGCGTCTCGATTTTGCTGATGAAAAAGGGGTGTTCTCATGGCAATCACCAATTGCTCCAAAATGGATTGTTATTATTGGAAATGACCGCCAGTTTAATTTTCTTCAGCAAAAAA